>NC_140225.1:29642480-29809980 GCF_951802725.1 Rutilus rutilus | reverse complement strand
TCCTTCCATCCATCTATCCATCCATCCACCAATCTTTCCTACCATCTATCCATCCATCCATCCATCCATCTATTTTTATTTACCTGTATGTATGTTTAAAAAAAATATATATATTCCACTGCCTGTAGTGTGTAATATTTAATGTTTTAAGCATTCTTGTGTTCCATATGGGTCTGGTTATAATGTTTTTGTTCGTTGTGAGTATGTAGTGCAACTCTTTTTTTATTATTATAACCATCTAAATCAAAATTGAATGACAAAAAACAGATGTCAAAATCAGAACTAAAGAATGACAAACATTGGCTAAACAAAGCTCATATATATTAAACAGGAAGAGAGAAACTGATACCAATCCCAGGTCATGTTAAATTGTGCTTGGTGACATCTCTATTTAAAAGATTTTCATGGATCAAGAAAAAAAATACAGGTGAATCCACCCAATAATGAATTTAAGAAGAGCAATTCAATGAGTTCACCAGTGCACACAATATGTATATGCATATGCGCTATGCGTTCTTCAAAAAGAGCACAAAAGCCATGCAGAAAATGCTCAGAGACACCAACAAATGCAAATTCGGAGAATGTGAAATGTTGTCACAAAGATTTAATAGCTATTTATTCTTTATGGTTGTTATATGTTGACATTTGGCCTGTGTGAACCAAACTCAAGAGTCACAAGCAGCTGCTGGTCTTCAATAAGAAGAACCATCAGTGACCTGTGAAGGTCACAGGATAATGACTTAAAGAGACTTCAATCGACATATAACTCTCAAAGCTCATCCGATGGCATCCAAGTGTCATGGAAACACAGGAAGTCCACTGTACGACTGAAGCACTTTGGCTTTTCGGCTCCCAATAAGCGTCGGTCCATGCGTGGCTTCCGATTGGCTGTTGAGAGGGGAGTAGCGGTGCATGGCTCTTTTGAGACGGCATCAAGTGTGATCAGTGGGAATGGACAAGTGGACTGACGCCTGATTAATGACCGCAAACACTGAATGCTGTGCTCTCTTCACATGATAATCATTTCCAATGCCAGATGGGGAAAGTTGAGGTTTGTAACTTTCAGGACAATGAATGACAATTCTTTAGACCGAGGGACAAAGGAGGGAAGCCAGCTAACAGGCTCTTGCACAACTCTTGGATGAAATGGGTGGAAGCTTTGTGTTTACAGAAAATGGCATTTTAGCAACATCTCGCTGTGATCCTCTTTACACAGACGTTGTTTGAATTCTTGTTGTGCTTATGAATAAATATTTGAGTGGACAGAAGCCATAACACGAGAATGATGGGAGTGGGGGTTGGTTCCTGGCCACAAAGCATTAAACAAAAAGAATATGTGTAAAATGTTGTTTTCGGAGGTTGGCGTCTTGTTACCCTGTGTATAATCTGGGCAGTAAAACTATTTCATTTATTGAAACAAAAATGCCTTCTTTCACATGTATCCTATGATGAATTGTTATCAGTGAAAACATCCATTCAAGATGGTGAGAGAAACAAACTATGGTAATTAAAAATAAACTTCTATAGAATCAATCAATCAATCAATCAATCATTCAATCAAAAAATGTTTCTGCTCACGAAGGTTGCATTAATTTGATCAAAAATACCGATATTATAAAAATTTTAAATAACTGTTTTCTATTTGAATATAATGTACTTTATTCTCACCATGACAAAGCTGTATTTTCAGCATCATTTCTCGTCTTCAGTCTCACATGATCCTTCAGAAATAATTCTAAAATGCTAATAAGCATTTCTTATTATTAAATGTTAGTAATGCATTTTTTTCAGGATTCTTTGATCAAAAGTTCAAAAGGACAGCATTTATTTGAAATAGAAATCTTTTCTAACAATATAAGTATATTTGCTGTAACGTTTGATCAATTTAATGTATTACTTGCAGAATAAAACTATTAATTTCTTTGAAAATATCTGACCAATCATATATATGACCCCTAAATATGTGGCATTTAGGATATATATATATATATATATATACACTATTTTTATAGATTTTTTAACTCATAATTAATCAACAATCCAACCAACGATGTAATCACACACACACACACACACACATATGTTGGTTAAGTTACTCTAAAAAAGTGATTAATTATGAGTTAAAAAATCTGTATAGAAAATGTATAAAAATAGTATTAATTAATCTAATCAAATTCAAATTATACTATTTACTTAATATTGAAGGACATTATGTATCTTTTAATAATCAGAGTATCATGCTGTCTGTTAGCATAGCAACATGCTAACGCTAGTTCTTTTTTAAAAATCTCTCAAAGTTGCCGCCTGTGTATATTCTTTCGAATCTGTTACTCATGAGATTATATTTCAGTTAAGATGCTCCCTTACAATGCAGAAAAGCACTCGACTAGTGCCGAATTTGCACTGCAAACTGGCACAGAAGTGCTTCTTATGTGGAATTTAGCGGTCTTTACAGAGACTGTGTATTGCTGCTCAGAGGTGCTATAAATGCATTTACACAGCACTTGCAACGGTATACTTTGATGCTTGGGCTTGAGCTAGGATTAATTAGTCCAGCTAAACTTATGCAGCATTGCGTCTTTACACTGAATTTCATAGCAGCCTCAACCTCAGCGGTGTAAAGACACAGGTTAGCTCATGGGCCTTTCCTCTTGGTCCCCAGGTATCCCAGCCTCTGTGTACGTGTTAGTGAGCAACTAGTGAAAGAACAAGCAGAGCGCTTTGGCTCCAGACTGCCTACTCCTCAGTCCGAGCCTCGGGTCTACAGGCTGCTCCAGCACCGCAGAGAACAGATGGTGAGCACCGCACAATAATGGGATGACTAGCATTGCACCGTCCTTGCCCTGGTAACTGCTGGCCTGTGCTGGCATTTTCTCATCCTCAACCCCCTCCCCAACAGTGATGGCAGCTCTTAGCTCTCTCACTTCTCGAGTATGTAAATAAGCAGACAGAGAAGGCCTGCTTTCATCTAAATATGAATAGAATGAGAGGAGGCCGCTCAGAGGGAGACAGAAGTGCGAAAGGGGGGCAGGGCCCAATCTCTACTCCTCCCTACAGACTTCATTGTGAAAACATAGACTTGGACGAGACACAAACACATTAAATCAATGACATATATTTACAGTTGTTCGCCAAAAGTTGTATCTCTGCGCGTTTAGTGTAATGTTGCGATGAAACTGTCATGATAGAACAGACAGGAAACAGTTTGCAGGTGCTCAAAAACGTTTAATATCTCAAATGGTCAGGAAACAGTTCAGGAACAAAGAAGGGCGACGACTCAGGCTCGTGCAGGGACTTAAGATGGTCTGTGGTGCTCTGGTGCTGTGATGTGCAGAATCCCGATCCCGGTGAAGTGCGGTGAATCCAGAGACAAGGAACAGGACGGCAAGAAGACAAGGCAGGCGAGACACAGACACGGCAACTTCACAGGACGGCGATTTCACAGGAACACGGAACAGCAACACAGGACCTCAACAAACAATCCGACACTGGAACAGATAATGGTGTGAGTATATGTAGGCAATGGGAATGAACAGCAGCTGTGAACAGTGATTGAGATGATGATGATCAGCTGGAGCGCTGACAGACACGTGAGCGGGACAACGCCCACTCACACACATAACAACAATGACACGAGACAAGAAGGAAACAATGCATTCAACAACCGTGACAGTACCCCCTCCTCTAGGAACGCCTCACGGCGTTCCCAGACTCCCTTACCTGTCGATTGTAATCATCGATAAGAGAGTGATCCAGGATGTCACGAGCCGGAACCCAACTTCTCTCCTCCGGACCGTAACCTTCCCAGTCCACCAGGTACTGGAATCCGCGTCCCCTCCGCCTAGAGTCCATAATGCGACGGACCGAATAGGATGGTTCCCCATCTACGAGTCGCGGCGGTGGGGGAACCGGGACAGGCGGATTAATGCGGGAAAAAAAAACGGGTTTAATTTTGGACACGTGGAATACCGGATGAATTCTCCTGTACACTGGAGGGAGGTTGAGGCGGACTGCCACTGGACTAACAATTTTGGTGACAGAAAACGGGCCAATGAATTTAGGAGCCAGTTTATTGGATACGGAGCGGAGCGGAATGTTCTTAGTAGAAAGCCACACTTTGGAACCGACGACATATACAGGAGGCCTAGACCGGTGGCGATCGGCTTTGGCCTTGGTGCGCGCCCGCACACGGAGGAGAGTCTCACGGGCTCTTGTCCATGTGCGGTGACACCTCTGGACGAAGGCGTGAGCGGAGGGGACCGCGACTTCGGATTCCAGACTAGAAAAGACCGGTGGCTGGTATCCTATACTACACTCAAAAGGAGATAGGCCCGTAGCTGACACTGGCAACGAATTGTGGGCGTACTCCACCATAGGCAGTTGCTGACTCCAGGAGGAAGGATTCCTGGCAGCCGTACATCGCAAGGTTCTCTCCAGGTCTTGGTTGGCTCTCTCAGTTTGACCATTGCTCTGAGGGTGAAACCCGGAAGACAGACTGACCGTCGCCCCCAGTAACTTACAAAACTCTCGCCAAAATTTGGACACAAATTGGGGACCCCTGTCAGAAACCACGTCTGTCGGGAGGCCATGTAACCGAAAGACGTGATTAACGACTGCAACCGCTGTCTCCTTGGCTGAGGGTAATTTGGGCAAGGGAACAAAGTGGGCTGCCTTCGAGAATCGGTCCACCACGGTTAAAACTACCGTGTTACCCTGGGAGGGTGGGAGGGCGGTAACAAAATCTAGAGCGATATGGGACCAGGGTCTCGAAGGCACCGACAGCGGTTGGAGTAACCCATCTGGGGGTCGATTGGAAGACTTACCAATAGCACAAACTGAGCAAGCCAAAACAAAATCGTGAACGTCGCGAGCCATAAGCGGCCACCAGAATCGTTGTCTGACCAAATAAAGGGTGCGAGTAACTCCTGGATGACAGGCTAGACTAGAACAATGGCCCCATCGAATAACGTCTGGACGTAGTTTCTCCGGCACAAATAAGCGGTTCGGTGGGCACCGGATCGGAGGCGTTACCCCTTCTAGAGCCTTCTTGACTCTCGATTCGACCTCCCAAGTGAGCGTAGAGATAATTAGGGTCTCAGGAAAAATACGCTCGGGAGTAGGTGCGTGTTCGGATCCATCAAAAATACGGGACAAAGAATCGGGTTTGATGTTTTTGGAACCCGGACGATACGAGAGAGTAAAATCAAATCGGCCGAAAAAAAGTGCCCACCGCGCCTGCCTGGAGTTCAACCTTTTAGCGGATCTAATGTACTCCAGATTCTTATGATCCGTCCAGACGATAAAGGGTACCCCGGACCCTTCTAACCAATGACGCCATTCTTCCAAGGCTAACTTGACCGCCAACAACTCCCTGTTGCCAATGTCGTAATTTTGTTCAGCTGGTGATAAGCGATGGGATAAAAACGCGCATGGATGCATCTTGTTGTCTGAAGGTGAGCGTTGGGAAAGAACTGCGCCTACCCCCACCTCTGACGCGTCGACCTCCACCACAAACTGACGTGAGGAATCAGGGGCGATTAAGATGGGAGCCGAAACGAAGCGGCTCTTGAGGTTGGTAAAAGCAGTCTCGGCTGCTTCCGACCACCTGAACGCAGTTCGGGGGGAGGTCAAGGCAGTCAGAGGTGCGGCTAGTTGGCTAAAGTTGCGAATAAAACGCCGGTAGAAATTGGCGAACCCCAGAAACCTCTGTAGGGCCTTACGGGAATCTGGGTTTGGCCACTCTACCACAGCCTTAACTTTGTCAGGATCCATACGCATACCCTCAGCCGACACGATGTGTCCTAAGAAAGGGACCGACTGTGCATGAAAAGCGCATTTCTCCGCCTTGACAAAAAGCCCATTCTCTAGCAACCTTTGGAGAACTCGTCGGACGTGCTGCACGTGTTCCTGGAGAGACGAGGAAAAAATCAGAATGTCATCCAGGTAAACATAAATAAACTGATCGATCATGTCTCGCAGCACGTCATTGACGAGTGCTTGGAAGACTGCGGGACTGTTGGACAAACCGAAAGGCATGACCAAGTATTCAAAGTGCCCCCTAGGGGTGTTGAAGGCAGTCTTCCACTCATCCCCCTTCCTGATACGAACCAAATGATAAGCATTACGTAAGTCCAGTTTTGTGAAGATGGATGCTCCCTGCAACCTCTCGAAGGCTGAAGACATCAACGGCAAAGGATAAGTATTCTTTACCGTGATGTTGTTCAACCCCCGGTAATCAATACAAGGTCGCAGCGATCCATCCTTCTTCCCCACAAAAAAGAACCCCGCCCCCGCTGGAGATGAGGAAGGTTGGATGAACCCGGATGCTAGAGAATCAGAAATATATTTCTCCATAGCCTCCCTCTCCGGAACCGAGAGTGAATAAATCTTGCCTTTAGGCGGAGACTTACCTGACAGTAAATCTATAGCACAGTCGTAGGGACGGTGCGGAGGAAGAGAAGCAGCCCTTGACTTACTGAACACTTCCCTCAGGTCACGGTACTCCGCGGGCACGTTTGATAAATCCACTGCTTCCTCCTGCAATACAGGAACAGAGACAACAGAACAGGCAGACACAAGACAAGAACTATGACATTCAGTGCTCCAGGCTGATATGGTTCTTTGTTTCCAGTCAATGCGGGGGTTGTGTTTCTTGAGCCAGGGGTGACCCAATACAATGGGGGTGTGATGGGAGTCCGTGATGTAGAATGATATTGTCTCTGCGTGATTTCCTGAGATGATGAGTGTAATGTTCTCGGTGGCCTGGGAGATGGTGGGTAGTGACTGTCCATTGAGTGCATGTACGGTGATGCTCTGGGGAAGTGTTCTGAGTGGGATCTGAAGCTGAAGTGCAAAGGTGCGATCCATAAAATTACCTTCTGCCCCGGAGTCCACCAGTGCGGTGCAGTGATGATCGTGGACAGACCATCTAAGTCTCCCCGGGAGGATGGTGGATGTAGATGAGGACTTTTCGGCGGAGATCCCACCCGATAGTAGCCTCATACTTACTATCGGGCTTGACCTTTTACCGGGCAGTTGTTGGCAAAGTGTCCTGCTCCCCCGCAGTACAGGCAAAGGCCAAGGGATCTCCGCCTCTCCCTCTCCTCCCGGGAAAGCCGAGCTCGACCCACCTGCATGGGCTCGGGATCGGAGGGACCGACCGCGTCCATGCCGCTGGATCGCTGATGTTCCCCCCCCCCACGAGGCAGGCTGGGTGGAGCGCGTGGTCCGACCCGGGCTAGTCGAGCGTCCACCCTCAGAGCCAGATCGATAAGTCCATTCAGTGAGGGGGGTAGATCCAGGGCGTAGATCTCCCTCTGGACGCGGTCAGCCAACCCATGCAGGAACCTATCCCACTGCGCTTCCTCGTTCCAGCGACACTCGGCCGCCAGGGTCTTAAACTCGATGGCATAATCAGATACCGAACGCTCTTGCTGGCGTAGCTCTGATAAGACCCTGGCAGCCTCTCTTCCCGCGACCGCGCGGTCAAAAACTCTCCTCATCTCCGAGGAGAGCTCCTGGAACGAGGAACAGCATGGTTCTCGATTTTCCCACACCGCCGTCCCCCATAGTGCCGCTCTCCCAGTCAATAATGTGAGAACGAAGGCCACCTTCGTCTCTTCCCTCTCAAATGTCCGTGGCTGGAGAGCAAAGTGCATGCTGCATCGAGTCAAAAACGGCCGGCAAAAGTTAGGCTCACCAGAATAGGGCTCAGGCGTAGGAAGGCGTGGCTCCGACTGGGAGGCGGTCATCGGTGGTGTGGGAGGGACGGGCGGTGCGGCTGGCGCAGCGGGAGGTTGCAGCTGTTGAAAACGCTGGGTCAGCTCGGACACCTGCGTGACGAGAGCCTGAATCGCGCGCGCCGCCTCCCCTTGCTGACGGTCTTGGGCGTCCATCCTTTGAATACTTGCACGAACAAAGTCATCCATTGTAGCTGCGGCGCCACCTGCTGCTTCCATCAACTGGTCGGATTGTTCTGTCATGATAGAACAGACAGGAAACAGTTTGCAGGTGCTCAAAAACGTTTAATATCTCAAATGGTCAGGAAACAGTTCAGGAACAAAGAAGGGCGACGACTCAGGCTCGTGCAGGGACTTAAGATGGTCTGTGGTGCTCTGGTGCTGTGATGTGCAGAATCCCGATCCCGGTGAAGTGCGGTGAATCCAGAGACAAGGAACAGGACGGCAAGAAGACAAGGCAGGCGAGACACAGACACGGCAACTTCACAGGACGGCGATTTCACAGGAACACGGAACAGCAACACAGGACCTCAACAAACAATCCGACACTGGAACAGATAATGGTGTGAGTATATGTAGGCAATGGGAATGAACAGCAGCTGTGAACAGTGATTGAGATGATGATGATCAGCTGGAGCGCTGACAGACACGTGAGCGGGACAACGCCCACTCACACACATAACAACAATGACACGAGACAAGAAGGAAACAATGCATTCAACAACCGTGACAGAAACCAAACGCCTAAGATATAATGTCTTACTTCCAAGAATTCATAATGCAGAATTGATATTACACAATGACACAACCAATTAGTCAACTCACCTCACAGTGGAAAGCGTTGAAGAGATGTACTTCTTGTGTTGCTGCTGTATTTCAGAACACTTTTGCATGTTGAATTGCCTATTGAGGTGGGATACGAGTAAGGTTAGGGACAGGTTTTGTGGTCTGGTTAGGTTTAAGGGTGGGTTAAGGGGTAAGGGAAAGGTCAACAGTGTAACTATAAATGTTAAGGTCGTCGGGCAATGCCAGACGTTTTTGAGGGTCGGTCGAATTAGTTTTTTTGGTGTCTTCCTGTGTTGGCTCTAGTCAGACGCTGTCTGTCTGTTCAGCATGTTGAATCGGCGTCGGGCCGTCGGTGAGATGGAGAACTCTGATTGGCTGTTTAGCTTAGTGAACGAATCAGTGCATAAGAATAAAAGCGAAAGTGATGAAAGCGAGCAAAGAAGTCAAGATGGCACAGGCAGAAGGCTGAATGCACGAAAATGTTCATAATTTTTCATAATAACATGAGCCAACTGGAATGAAGAAAGTGATCAGCGTGATTGATTGAATAGTAAGCTGCTTTGTTTACGGTTTGTATAACTACAGCTCTAGTTTTGGTTTCCAAGAACACCACATCTATTTTCAATAATAGATCTATTAAATACCCGTAAGGCACTTTATTTAAACTTTAGAAATATTTTCTTCATTTCTAGGTAAAATAAACGCCTCTCTGAGCTGATATGCGATGGGAAAAGGGAAAAGATTGGGATCGGAACTCAGGTCAAAAATCGATTCAATTAATTTCAGTTCACATTTATTTGAATATCATTTCAAAGCAGCTTTACACAAAAATGCATGTGTCTACATTACAGATTAGAATAATCTGTTATCAGAGGTGACTGTGTCAAAGTAATGTCCATATGTCAGAAATGCACAGTTCTAAGATAATACAGATCATGCTGTATGCTAACATCATCAATTCATTTAGGCAGAAACAATGAGCTCATTAAAGCAATTACAAGTTGTGATCATAATGATTACAATATATAGAAAATTTGGCAGTGGTGTGTGTTGATTCAGAGTTGGCAATTGGCATCATTGAAGTCCTCGCAGGGGTTGGGTCATCTGAAGACTTCATAAGAGGCTGGATCCAAAAGATCATGTGCATTTGATCTGATATAACTGGAGTCCAAGGTTATGAGATGCATTATGTGAATGCTTGGCTAAAAAGATGTGTCTTTAATCTAGATTTCAACTTGGAGAGTGAGTCTGAGCCCCGAACATTATCAGGAAGGCTATTCCAGAGTTTAGGAGCCAAATGCGAAAACGCTTTCCCTCCTTATGGACTTAAAAATCCTAGGTGTAACCGGTCCTACTCGACCCGCTCCGAGTGGGATTCGAACCGGGGGCTCCGGCGTAGGAGGCATACGCACTAACAAGGACGCTAAAGACAGCAGCCGCTTTCATCAGTCGCTAGCGCACCTCTTAAGGTCAGGGGAGTGAGGTTTACACACACAGCACATACTGGCCTGCGTCTGTTACACTCACCCCCCTAAACCTCACTCCCATCCGGATCATGGAACCAAATATAACCGGTCCTACTTGACCCACTCGGAGCGGGTCAAGTCTGCCGTCAGGGGAGTGAGGTTTACACGCACAGCTCTTACTGGCCTACGACCATTACATAGGTACCACCAAAATGCCCAGAGTTTTGTGACCTTAAAGAGTGTGATGGATTGTAGGGCGATAGAAGATCAGTTAAATACACAGGAGCTAAACCATTATAGGCCTTATAGGTCAGTAGCAATACTTTGTAATCGATACGGAACTTAAGAGGTAAACAGTGTAGAGGTGATAAAATTGGGATTATATGTGTAACATGTATGCTATGTTTCATTGTGTTTTGCCTGTGTGTCCTAGTTTCTGTCAGTTTCATTCAGTTCACCTGTTGTTTGTTAATTAGATCAATAGTTCCTCTTTTGGTCTTGGAACACAAATCTAGAGGCATCACAAAAGTAGGTAAAACTATTTCTTAAAATGATGAACTTTATTTTTAACTTTTTGTCATTTCAAAGGATGAGCAGGCCTATGCTCTTAAAATCCCAAAGTAATATAGAAAACACTTTTGGAAAATACATTTTATTTTTTTCTGGTGACCAGCATGTTTCATATTGAAGTGTTCCACCCCTTGCCGGGTGATAGAACAACCTTCCAGGCAAACAGCAATGCTTCCTCTTGTGGTAGAATAACAGAGAGTTGCTGATTAAGATGGGTTATGCTGAGAAGTGATAGCAGACAACCAGTGTTACTGCTGCAGGAAACTCTGCCTGTTTCCTCCCTGGAGTCCCAGAAACAGAGTAAAAACAAAACGATTGATTTGTGTATGGATTAGAAGATCACCATTTTACACCCAAACACAAAGTAAGTCTTCTTTTTTAATATTACTTCTCCTGTTAAAATAGCATTATGACAGAGAAGATTTTTTTTACATTTTCTGAAGATAATGCGACAGTACTTGCTAGTGCAAAACTCACCCAATGACAACAAAACAGTGTTGTGGGTGGTTGCCAAGGTGTTGCTAGGGTTACTAGCCAAAATCAAAAGAGCCCATCTCAGAGTCTTAACGGCTTTTCCACACTTTGCTTAACCACATGTTTTCGTTGTTCTATACCCTGATTTTAACTCCGGGTAAGGGAACATTTCCCACCATGGTCAGCTTTGGACAGTCACTGAAACACTGCATGTTGTATAAACAGTAGTTTCAAAATGGTGACGGAAAACGTGTTAATTGGAATAAAGAAGAGACCGTTTCATTCTTACCTTTTAGTCCATTCGGCAATCTATAATAAGCATGTGCAATGCTGGAGCCATGTAAGCTGGTTGCATGCTGTGTTTGTACGGTCAATGACACTGATAATGACACTGATACTGCAAATATCCAAATAAGTTTGCTAACCCAGGGTTTAGGAACTTACAGAGTGAAATGTCCTCTCATGAATACCCAGGATTAATTGTTAACCCCAGGTTAATTATAAGCAATGTGAAAGGCAAAACAAGATAACCCAGGATTCTGCTTACCCTACAATGACCAAGGGCTATCTAGTTCAAGTCTGAAAAGCTATTATGATGTCTCTAGATCTGGCTTTTTTTGCCAGTTTATCATCATCATCTTCATCATACGGGTGAAAATCACAATTGAGATCATTTAGAATAGTAATAGCACATCTCTTCTCAACAAGCTGCTTGATTTGAGGTATCATGCCTGCATGGGACAAATTAAGGCCCCAATATACTTCAAGTGAAAGCAAAGAATGATTTTTTTTTTTTTTTACATAATTTTGAACATGTTTGTTTGGATCTTGCCAAAGTGAAAATTCCTGGAAAAGTTTGCTCTGGCTGGTAAACACCTTTGAAGTACCATTGGTCCATGGCGATCACATAATAGGTAGGTGTGGCTCTGAGGCTCCGCCTTCTTTGAGGTGGAAATCTTCTACGGTTCATTTTTTCAGTTAAATCCTTTGAGGTCAGACGTCCATGAGTAAAAACATGAACTGGAGAGCTGCTTTGTAGTAAAAATTAAAGTTGTACTTCTAATCAAAAGATACGCTGAAACTGCTTTTTCATGTTTAATACTATACTTGCTAATCACTAAGCTATCTATTGTGCAAAGTGGTATATAAATAAACGTGACTTTACTGCGGTGCCGTATTCATCCTTCACAGGGAGTTTGATTGACCAATCATAATCCGCCATCCGCCATTTTGTCCGACAAAGCAGTCAGGAGAGTTAGTAGATTAACGTCGGTGGACCTGAACTTGAAAAACGGTGTGTATTGACGTCTTTGATGCAATAAATGAACTAGAAGGAAGTGATGATCGGTCTTTGCGAACGGTCAATTGCAGAGGTTGTGCAAACATCCACATCACTATAATCAGATGCTTTCTAAACTGCTGTTTTCTCACCTCTGTCATTTTCGTTGTGTGTTTATTTCCACATTCACCTAAAAGCTGCTCTCAGCAGTGTGGGCGATGTCGCTGCAAAGGTATTTCGAGCTTCTTTTTACCCCTAAGCGAAGAACGGAAAAGAACTTCACCATGAGTATATCGTAGCTTTATGCACATCAGTAATAGCAATAGTTTAAAGAGCAAGGAACATGCCGCAAAAGCAGCAAGCGTTCACCAATGGCAGGGCTCCTTTTGTTATGCAGTGACATTCTCCACCAGGACAAAAACAAACAGAGCGCACTTGCTCTAAGTCCCGTCACAAAGCAACACTGTCAGAGCAGATCAGGCCGCCACGTTCCCGGGCCCGGGCGTTTGTTCTCTGAGACCTCTGTTGGCTGTCAGGAGGGATGAACGTTAACGCTCACAGAGGTCCAGCGAGTGCCAGTGACAGGGGGTTTCTGCCTGCCCTGCCTAATGGGCACTGGAGCTGGAGCGAGTCCGCGGCACAGGGAGCGCTGCATGCCCGGATTTGTCATTTGTGAGATTTAATTTGTCCAAGAATGAGCCGGAGTCAGAGGTCAGTCGGTTGGAGAGCCGACCTGCTGACAGGTTGACCGTTCACGGGGGGCTAATGAGAGCGCTCGGCCAAGTGAACGGAACAAAGGCAGACGGATTACATGGACTCATTTGTTGACTGGAATCAATAACACCAGTCCCTCGGACTCGCATTTCCTCCTGCACTCAGCACCGGAGGACTCTATTCATGGAACGTCACACTCATGCTTTTTCAGCGCAAGTCATACACACTTACTTTTCACTCTTTGCACGCATGGCAGCTCACGCTGCAGCGGGCGTCATCGATTTTGTGGCTCTTTCCACTTGGGTTGCAGCATTGTCACTGACGGGCATGAGCAGGGTCCCCCTTTTATGTGTGTCCTTCATTTTCCACTTGCCCACTCACTATTTCGGTTTAGCATGTTTTCTTTGGCTACTGACCATTACTAACAGGCAGGCGGCAATTGAGCCGAGGGCAGCAGTGAAACCAAGTCATCAAACACTTCGAATGTGTTCCATGTAGAGTTATGAGCGGATCTCACAAAACCTGCTAAGAACATTTCGACCCTAAAATCTGAAGATTTTTTTTTTATAAATAATGAATAAATACTTTCGCTTACAATGATATAAATAAAAACGTAATTTTTTTTTTTTTTACTGTAATGTGGTAAAAAATTACTGTATTACCGTTATAGAAATCATCATTATTGAGAATGATATAATTTATGCTAAGTAATTATACTTTAATATGCTATATACTTATACTTACTGTAATATAGTAAACAAATTTATTACAATAATAGAAATCAAAAATGAGGATAATGAGAAGTTTGCAACAATAATGTCTCAATGCAAAAAAAATATTAAAACTAGCTTAATTTTGCTCTTAAGCAGCGCTCGTTAGCGGATGAAAAGATAATTATTAATTAAATCATAAAAATTTATTTTTAAAATCAAAGCAATCAAAATAAAACACTTACTTAAAATGAACTGACATTAGACAACTGTGAACATGTGAATGTATTGTTAAATGATTGCAATGTTTGTAACACTTCATTAGTTAACATTATTAACTAACATGAACTAACAATGAGCAATACATTTGTTACTGTATTTGTTAATCCTTGTTAACGTTAGTTAATAAAAATACAGCTTTTCATTATTTGTTCATGGTAGTTCACAGTGCATTAACTAACAAGATTTTAATATAAGTATTAGTAAATGTTGAAATTAACATTACAACAGATTAATAAATGCTGTATAAGTGCAGTTCATTATTAGTTCATGCTAAACTAATGTAGTGAACTAATGTTAACTAATGAGCCTTAATTAGTTAATGTTTTTTTTTTTTGCTGAAATGTTTATATCAGGGGGAACATGTGTACATTTGTTCCAGTGGAATGCTTCTGATATTGTTCACCCTGATGAGGTCTGGCTAAAAGTTTTACTGAGGAAGTGCATCAGGACCTAAAGGAAGCCCTTGCCAGTATCCGCCCTCTATCTACTGCGAAGGGAAGGGGAAAAAGAAACGCTAATATAAACAGAAGCACAGCCATAAACTGTCTGATTCAACCTGACACAATGTAGAGAGTGTTTACCTTTCACTCTTGTATGTTGATTGATTTTTATTTGCTTTAATGACATTTTTTTTTTTTTCCTGCAGTTGCTCAAATGGTCTGAAACAAATGTTTTTTGAATCAGAAAATCATTTCAACCGTGACTTCAAAACTCAAAACAATGAAAGAGGATCTGAAACGCTATCAGGACTTTTAGAGGTCTCGCTGCTGGTAGTGTTCGGCAGGCTTACTTCACCGCGGGGTGCAACTAGCCGTGCCAACAGTGTGTGCCAGTATTGTCAGCAATGTCAAAAAAAGGGGAAAAAAGAAAGAAATGGGGGGGCTGGGAAGAGAAAAGAATTATCCAAAATGACTGAGTAAAAGCTTAAAAGCAGAAAAGTCTACTGAACACACAGCTACATGTATGATTTTCAAGGGAAGATTTCTGCTTGCTCATGATTGTCGTAGAAGTTGTGCAGTGAAGTATAAAGCCAAATGAATAAATTAATCCTTAAACATAATTTTAATGTCAAGAAACTGCCTCTTTTTCTTACAGAACCAAAACAAGGCAAAACTGATATTAAACCGCACATATATAAACGTATAAAACGTCTTCTGTGGTTTCCGCATTATGGACAGGCATATTGGGCTGCTTTGTCGCAAAACTTTTTACTTGTTTTCACTATAAATTATAAGGTGATTCAAACTAGGTGTTACTTAAACATGTCACAGATGCTTAAAATCACAGATGCTACACATTTGTGAAAAAGAAGTACACTTAATACTATTGAATGTGCACTAGTGTTCTTCAAATGAAGTTTTTTTGAAACTGTGCTTGCAGATAATATAATATCAATGAAATGAAAGGTCACTTAAGTGCACTTAAAGAGAGTACACTTTCCTGACTATATTTTTAACACACTTAAGTACACTTTTTAAAGTGCTGTAATAATGTCAAATTAAAACGTTCACTTTTAAAGGGGCTGTATGTAGAATTCAGAAACCCTTGTTGTTAGCGACACCGGTGGCCGTTAAGTGAACTGCAGCCAGCAACTCATTACTCGTGCTCGTACTCATACACATGTAATGTACAGGAGACTGAGTGTGATTCAAGGCCCTGATATACTCATGGCAAAGCTCTTTTTTGTTCTTCACTTAGAAGTAAAAAAGTTGGAAATACCTTTGCAGCGATAAACTGTTAACAAACATCCAGACACCGTCCACACTGCCGAGAGAGACGATTAGATTAAAGTCCCCATAGTCAATCATTTTATCCCTTAAAACTCATCTTTGATCACCGAAACGACATTTTCCTGTGAAAAAAATTCTTCATGCTTTAAAATAGCTTGAATGCAAATCCACACCCTTGCTTCATTTAGTATACGCGGATTCATGAATATGCTAATTAGCCCCGCCTCCACTCACTGACACCAGCTCAGCATTCACTCGCCCAACTTACTGAAGTAAACGCTGCACAATGGTGTCGCTCTTTACATCGCTTTTACGTCGGACACATAACGGTAATTAATATGATTAGCCTTTAGCTTGATTATGTTATCAAACAGCTAATAATCTGTTGCTAATGTTACACAAACTATATGTTACCGTTCGCCATCTCAGTCTGCCTTCTAACAATCCTCTAAAACACTTTGAACAACTCAGCTCACTTGTATTGTTTAACTGGTCGAAGTTGAAATGGGATTTAGAAAGTATAGTAATAAGTCATGCAATACTTTTTAGAGAGAGTGACTAGTACAGTCATCTAATTACACCGTTTGAGATGTAGCTATAGCTAATTAATTACTTTTTAGAGTAACTTAACTGCTTTTATAATAAGTACTCTTTTTTTTTGCTAAAGTGTGCTAAAATGTACTTCATTTTCACAAGGGCATGCTAGCAGAATGTGTAGACTATGGATGTTGAACTGTAATAGCGTCTGTATGGCTTTATTGGCATTGATAGTTCCAAGAAGAGCCTTTAACATCAATGGAACTTTAATAGGTTCTTTATAGTGGAAAAATGTTCTTTAGATTTTCAAAATGTGAATCTTTTAGGAACCGAAAGTTCTTTGGGGAACCAAAAATGGTTATTTTACTGCTATACGAAACTGCTGTTTTTTATTTTAAGAGTGAAGAGTGAAGTAGCCTATAGAATCAGTGTTGTGTCTCAGAAGCATCTGTCACATTTAAGAGGAACTTCCCTTTCTCTGATGGTATGTGAGCTTTCAAAGCTATTTACCACCGGAAAGCTCACTGAAGCTAATGTGACTACTGGTAAAATGCATGTTGAAAATGGGTTGAAAAATGGGTTTACTTTAAAGAAAAGACCCAATTCCTAAATTCCAAGGCATTAGTCAGGAGGGCCAACACATAATAAGCTTTCCGACAGTTTGCTATTTTTTTTTCCAGCAGTAGCCTACAGACCAGTGGCATCAAAACTTTAAAAGATACTCAGAACTGTATGAAGCAGAACAGTATTGCGCTCTATTGAGTTCTGTCTGAAAATTATTCAGCAATCCTGCTCACAAAATCTAAATAAATTAGATCAAAATCGCAATAAAATGAGTGGGTTTACGGTTACGACATGGAAGAAAGCACAGAAACAGGGAAGGAGAATTCAGGGCAGGATAAGGATGCTACACACACACACAAATCAAAATCTGGGGTTTGGGAATATTTGGGATACAGGAGAGATGATGTATCACAGAGCCAGGTAATTTGCAAGAACTGTCAAACTATCGCTGCGGCAAAACATTCACGCAGAATGCGTTTTTGCAGTTGAAAACACAAGAAATGTTGCCCGCAAATGCCATCGATATAAGTGTGAAAGAAAATATTGTTTCAAACCTGTGATTAAAATTGGAATCGCAATATTGATTAAAAAAATCATTAAATCATTTTTTTGTCCATATCGCACAGCCTTAATCTTAAGTAAAAATGTTTATGGTGATATTAAGTTGTAAAAAGCTTCGAAATGTTATACCCAGACAGCAACATTCCACACGTACCAGATGTGAGCCAGATGTGGGCCAGATCTGGGCCGACACTATGTTGCTGTCTGAGTATTGATCTACATTTAGTAAATTTGCGAAATTTTCGTATTCGTGAATATTCGTGATTCGGTGGCAACACCATTCAAAATGCTTGCTACGGATGTGAAAAACGCAGAAAATCGAACCTGATCCGAATTGTTTATGACGGACGAAAGTTTCGGAGGCAGTGTGCAAGCGTGATTGACATAACGTGAGGTCGTATTTATTTTTTAACGTGCGAAAATTTTGGATGCGAATTTCAGACTCAGTGTGCAAGGGCCTTTATGTCTAAAGATTTTTTTTTTTCTTTTTTTTTTCAGTTCAGTGAACAGACTGGCTTTTAATAAAACTGAAAACAAAAGTAGGCTATGTTGTGACTTTGATAATGAGGAATTGTACAGGAACACTCCCACTATTACCAATCTCTGGGACAAACAAGACCGTTCCAAGATCTCTGACTGAGACTCTACTGAGAGGAAGCACATCATGAATGAGTTTACAATCTCAGTTACAGGGTCAGGTCTATACCTGTTTTTATATATTTTTTTCACTCTTTTTTTCTTTTCTTTTTTTTATACATGGCAAAAGGGGAACAAAAGAATAATAAAGCGATACAAAGTAAAACCGTATGTCAAATTGTAGGTTAATGCAGGTTAATCAAGCAGATAATTACACTGTTAAACACTGTGGTGATTAAACCAATCTCCTTCATTGTATTAACTCAATTTTTATTTTATTTGAATGAACTTAAAATATTTAAGGCAACCAGGTTACTTACTTTTTTAAGTTAAACCAAAAATATGTTGTTGTTTTTTTTACAGTTTAGTAGGTCATCAAGGCAGTTTCCTAGAAAGTCATTGGCATCCTGTAAGCTGCTAAAATAGCCTTTCTGGATCATTTTCACAAACAGATGCACACTAAACACACGATCAGCATGCAGTCACCTCTCAAAGATGTGCATGGATGTACTGTTATATATGAAGACAGCAGCACAAGGATTTTCACCATTACAGGAGGGTCTGCCCAAATTATTAGTCAGGAACAAGACAGTTTCCTTGGAATCTGTGCCCATTTCCTATTTGACAATGCAAAGAATGAGCCTTTCCTTACTGTGGCCATTTCCCTCTCATATCCTGAGACCACCCTTTCCATCCAGGCTTGTTTTTAACTGTTTCAACTCCCTCCTAAAAAAAAAAAATCCAGGCAGCTCCAAAAAGTCTGTAATTTTAATTCTTTCAGTTCAAAAAAGTCAATTTATTCACAACAATACTAGTGATGTCAATATATTGGTCGATATTGGATATTTAATTGTGCATGCTTATATTCAGTATTTCTACATTTACATTATTTTTCCAAAATCTACAGTTGTATGTAAAACTGTAAACATTTTACTGAAAACTGTAAAAACACTTATAATTTAATAACACTGTTAAACTGAATCTTTAGCAAATCTCAAAATGGATGTTAATTTTTCATATTGTACATCAGTGTTTCTCAAACTTTCAAGTGGCCCACAAATTGATCGGCTGATAAAAATAATAATAATAAATTATAAATGACAAAAATACTTTGAATTAATCAACTAATTAAGCAGTATGAACAGTGAATTAGCTAATTATGTTTTTGAAAAAAAACGACCAAACCTCATCTTGAAACCTAAATTTACATGCATCAAAATCTCGGATTGATGACTCATCATGTAAACAGCTCAATCAACCAAAAGGAAATCGTGTGATTTTTATCACCTTTCTATGTGATTATGAATGTCTCCCTGCACTAATTTGCACCGTGCCTGAAGTCGCCGTGTTGAACTAGACTAGAGAAAGCCACTGTGATAATATCACCGGAGCTATCGCGAGCATATTGACATCTTTTCTTTGATGGCATATCTAAAAAGAATTTATAAAAAGTAGCAATGTTGGAAAAAGCTCCTTTTAAAGTAATGTTACACTTTTGTGTTACTCCCTAAAAAAGTTTAAAAAAAAGGTTACTTAGTTACTTTTTATGGAAAGTGTTACGTTAGTTTTGCGTTACGTTTTCTCACCTGGCTCAGGCTTGCTCTCTTCCAGACCTCACGGGTGTTTTTTTCTTTTTTACCTAGAGCTATTTATGACATACAAAATATCTCTTAACATTACAGGTTGTATTACCTACTGCGCAACTCTTTTTATTTAAAGTTGAAAGTAATCCGAAAGTAACCCGAAAGTAATCCGAAAGTAATCTTTTGTAGTTTTTGACTGTTCCCGCACACACACGAGTGCGTGAGTCTAAGTGACTACGTTATCGAGGAGAGAATTGTAATTCAGTAGTTTAAAAACAATTAAATTTAATTTGAAGAAATTTATTTAAAAAGCAAATTTATTAAACTGAAAAGTAATTACTTAAAAAAAAAAAAAAGTAACTCAAATATTAATGTTTAAATTTAAAAGTAATCTAGTTACGTAATGCATTAAGACCGTGACGGTAGGACATAACCAACAGCTCCTCCCCTTTTTTAAAACAGCCAATAGCGTTTCATTTCTATCACAGCTCGGTAAGAGCTGTTGAGCTTGATAAAGCCGCGTTTCCTCCTAATCTCTAACCGTTTCTCCTCCCAGTCTCGCGTGACACTAACGTGAAACCAGACTTCATTCACCCCAGTGGAAAGCATATTTACACGGTCTGAATCATTCCCTATCCCCTATATAGTGCACTATGTGCCATTCACCGTGTAGAAAACAGTAAACGTGTGAAGAGTGACTGATTTCAGCGTCTGTTTATAATGTAGGGGGAGGGGCTTCAGATTCTAGAGAGCATTTGATTGGACAGAAAATCTGATGAGAAGCTGAAGTGCAGAGTGATGTCATCAAAATCATTTAATAGCGAAAGTGAGACTGTAAGTTTTGAATGCTTATATCTTCTAAATGTGAACATTACTATTGTTTTGGAGCTCACTATCTTAGATAACCTTAAGGCTAACATATGCATCCTAAAAGCCGAAAAAAAAACTTCAATTTTGATTTCATGGGGACTTTAACTAGGTTGCTGCTGTCGACCGAAAGTACAAAAACGTTTTGTGAGTGGCTGACAAAGTGGGGCATGCCGGGGAAAAGATCTTTTGGAATATGTCCCACACTCTGGTCAGTTTGCTCTGGCCAGCTCGCTGGGTTTATAAAGTGTAAAGTTTAATGAAGTAGCAGGCGAGGGAACGGTGGGGACAGTTCTCTGAGCACAGATGGCCCTTTGTAACTCCTGACACCTGCCAGCTGCCCGCTCTTCAACACGCTGGTGCGGGGGGGTGGGGGGTGTTGTGGGGGGGCTCTTCTAAGCTGCCTACAGTGGCTGAGGTTGACCTCCTGACCCCTGGTGTCAGACAGGGCCAGCCGATGTTTTCTCTCCTCCCAGTGGGTCTCCAGCTCTTGTCTATGGCCCCTCACGATCCATGCAGTGGCCCTGGGAGCCTGTTCTGGGAGCCCTTTGTAAATGTGCCGGGGATTAGATGCCTCGTGTTCCTCAGTTCATTATGAACTTGATGAATCAGTTCTCATAATATGACTAATATTGATACTGTTACCAGCATACTGCAAATACAATCTATCTATCTATCTATCTATCTATCTATCTATCTATCTATCTATCTATCTATCTATCTATCTATCTATCTATCTATCTATCCATCCATCCATCCATCCATCCATCCATCCATCCATCCATCCATCCATCCATCCATCCATCCATCCATCCATCCATCCACCCACCCACCCACCCATCCATCCATCCATCCATCCATCCATCCATCCATCCATCTAACAGATCAAAGATAGTGATGTTCATCGTTCCAGATGTGCTGATCCCCGTGAAAAAGAAATGTGCTAACATATTTTGAATGTGAACTTGTAGTAAATTTCAAATCCTAAAAGTGCATTAAAAATACTGTACTTGACAATATGATAATATTATTGTAATAAAAGTCAAAAGATAATATATTTGCATGACTGTTTTAACACACTTAAATACACTTTTAAAAAGTGCACTTTGTAATAATGTCAAATTAAAAAGTTTTACTTTAAAGTACATTTTAAACATTTTAATTATAATATTTGTCGTGCTCTAAAGAAGTACACTTATTTTCATCTGTTGACTATCATACTAAAGCATATGTACTAGATTATACTTTTTAACTGAAATATGTAAGCATCTTTCAAAGGCAATATAAGTAATTATGAAATTGCATATAAATGTACTTAAGTCCTACTAAAAAAAAAAATGTTTAATTTCAACTAATTGCATTTAATATAAATGTAAATAAAAATGCATTTTCATTTGATTGTAAATAACATTAATTAAGCAATTGTCCAAAAATATTACATTAATTTTTCAGTTAAATATATTGTTACTGTAAAAAGTATAATTATGCTAAAGCGTACTTCTTTTTCAAGTCAAGTCACCTTTATTTCTATAGCGCTTTATACAATACAGATAGTTTCAAAGCAGCTTTACAGTGATAACAGGAAAATTATGCATTTCGGCTGTTGATTCAGTTCTTTTGTAAAGATCATCAATTATTAAATGAGTTCATTTTATCTCTAAAGCAAAAAAATTAAGTCATTGTCCAGCTCATTTCAGCTCTCATCCAATACTGTCAGTACAGACAGATCAATAATGTTGTTGAATATTAAGTGTCCCCAACTAAGGGAATTTCACAAGGGAAATTCACTATATATTTGTGCCATAACATATATTACCTATTGTAAAATATAGTATAATAGCTTAATTTCTTATTTTAAAACATTTTAATTTAAATAATTTAAGTCAAATATGTGCACCCTATGGTTGACCTCACACTGTGGTTCTTGAATTCAAAAGGTTGAAACATTTCAGAGAAAACAGTGTGAATCAGTGTGTTTAGTCTGTTACGTCTGACACCTGTGATTGAGAAAGATGGATTGCTGTTTGCAAGGTAAATTGGGTAATTGGACTAAATGGCATAAGTGTTTTCTTTGGCAAGTGTTTGCTGCTTGTCTTTAGATACTTGCTGAGGTTTGCAGAGTGAGTGGAATTATTTAGAAGAGAGGAGCTCAAACAATATAAGTGTGAAAGTGAGAAAAACAAACAAAACAAACAAAAAAAACCTATAAGACTTTCGTTCATCTTTGGAACACAAATTAAGATCTTTTTGATGAAAAAAAAAAAGACTGAATTTTATGCTTATTGGGTAGCACTTTATTTTACAGTCCTGTTCTGCATGTACATACTATGTACTTATTATAGCAATTGCAATAACTGGGTAATAACTAGGTCCTAACCCTGAACCTAACCTAAGCCCATTACCACTGCTTTCTTGGGTAACTACACTGCAAGTAGAATAAAATAAAATAAAGTGTAAATGTTTATTTTTTATGAAAAATGCACAAAAATACTATTTTCAATTTTTATATGAAATATACATTTTTTCAAAAACAAATTTTACTCTAAAAATACAAGAAAATCAAAGTCATAAATCTAAACAATTTGTGTTCCAAATTTGAGCTTGATATCTCAATAAATGAGCTTTCAGTAAGATTTTGTTTGGCCACAGTACCAAAAGTTAGATAGATGAAATTCGTCATTTTTTTTTTTTTTTTTTGTGTGTGTGTGTGTGTGTTCACATAGCAAGTGCCAAAACCTTTACCAGGTTTTTGTACGATTCCGATGAAGTAAAAATAAATAAAAATAAATAAAAATAAACGTAAAATTTGCGAAGAGCACCAGAGAGTTATATTAACGTTACCATTAATGTTACTCTGTGCTGTTACTTGGTGGCTTGTATGAGACACTTGTTGCAAACTGCAGTAAGCTAGATCGATATTAGAATATCATATTGATAAAAGCTTGTGTTGCTAAATGGCATGCAATTCATTTTAAAACATTGTATGGTGGAGAAAATGGTGCATTACTGTTACTACAAATAAAGCTCTCTCTGATTATGTCATGTTAGTCACTTAAAGCTACACTGTGTCATTTTTTAAGTTGATACTCTGCAAAAAACACTTTGTTCTTTCAAAATGATATGTGCTCATTAATGTGTAATTACTTCTACCAACTAATCAAGTATTCTCGTAAGCGTAGAATCTGCCATTTAGAATACATACGAGCGAGTCGCTCGAATGGCGGCAGCCATGTTGCACCTCCATCTTGAAAATACATTCGCCAAAGAGGGACATACCTGGAAATTCAAGCTTCGCCTTTCGCGTTTTGACACTCAGTGGCGCCGTGACGAATGCGAGGGGGAGATTACTCGCGACTGCCGTAGGAGTTAAAACGCCCTCGGAATGGGAGGGGCTAGAAAGTAATATTCAGTTGGTAGTCATAAACAATTTCACCGCTAGATGGGAGAAAATCCACAGTGTAGCTTTAACAAAATAGTGTTGTGTACAGTGGCCAAGAGAGCTCAACTCGCTGCAACTGAAGAAAACACGCGCAAATTACGAAAACATCTTCATCAGCTTCACAACACATGTGTGCTCCAAATACTCACAACACAACCAAATACAGAAACGCGCTGCAAATTTACAAAACGTAAATGTTTCCAGGGGACCCCTATGCCATACTCCCTTCGAAGGGCAGACGGCAGAGCCCTTGAAGTGGGCACTTTGGAGGGAGCAGGGCACTTGTGGGCCATTATGTAACGTTAGCCGTTTGGAACGCACTTGATGAAGTGAGCGCCAAAACGGCTTCACATCCCAGACCGCTTCCCAAATAATCTGCTTCTAAAAAACCCTCTGTTTTCAGATATGCCATATAAGGTTATGTTGTATCTTTTAAATATTTACTTTGCCATGAATATTTATTATCCCTGCAACGTCTGGCAAAGACGTACTTTTATAAATCATGACGAACAATAACATGCATACTTTGAGCAAGAGGACCATTTTGGCACAACTCTACATAAACAGTTCAAATTTCTACAAACACCTTTTCCTATTGACACATCAGGCAGGGTGAGATCCCACAGGATGTGTGTCGGGTCAGGAAGATGTGCCTGAGTCTGTAAATACTGGCTACTTGAATTACATCTTCAGCACATTAACCTGGGCTGGGAAGTGATGTCAGTCCCACAGCTGTCATGCCCGAGCAAAAGGGAGCAGTAAAGCACGGGGCGACGGCATACGGGGGTAACATTACCTCATTAAAAGCCTTTTGATGCATCAAATGGAGGAAAACAGGCAATGATGGAGGATTCGCCCGAACAGGCCCATGCAAAATCTTCAATCATGAGTCATTTTATATTAAAGTAATGGTAGCATATATTGGAAAATTAGTGGAAAATTTAATGAAATCAATGAAAGTAATAGTTATTTTTTATATAATCCAAAGACATACTTAACAAAAATGAAAGGTTCTTATCTCATTTAAGTACTGATTACTCATGAAAGCTTAACAAAAGTATTGAAATATAATATAATCATTTGTGATGTGACTTGAATGTCCTTATACTGTTAGGGAGGCTCATATTTTTTTTTTTAAAAAGACATCATTTTAATTTACTGTGTGTGTGTGTGTTTAGAAACATCTCTACCAGCTGACACACATTTTTGTTTAACGTCATTCCACCCAGTGCTAGGCCCAAACTTGACAAGTATTCACTCCAGTTTTTCATGTGAAAGTTTCCTACAGCTCTTCAGATGTTTCCTTTAGAGCCGAACCGATCAATAACTGAGCTTTTGTGGCGAATCTCAGTGTATAATGGTGTGGGATAAAAGTAGGAGCGGTGATAATGGATGTGTCTCTTTCGCTCCTCTCAGAAGGGGGAACGCTCCATCATTGGCCTCCTATAGCACTACGGTGTGTTGCCAGAGACAGCTGGTTAGCTGCATCCTTTTCTGCAGATCCCATCATCTTCTCACTGTGGGTCAGAGTAAATGAGTTCTCCCAGAGGTCAAAGGTAACGCTCCCCTTCCCAGGAGTCCACCCAGCCAGAACAACATTCCCTTGAAACAGGAAGGGAGGGCATTGTCCATATGCTGTCTTCAATCACAGGGCACAGACCTGTTAGGCTGTGACGTTAAGTTAAGAACTGCGAGGTGTATGAATCCATACCTTTTAGGGAAAGTTAAATGAGATATGATATTATGTTGTCAAACATTGTATCCTAAGGGATAAACTTGGCAGTGGAGCTCCAATAAATATCCATATGTTGGTTCAACACCCAAAATCAGGAAAAATTTGGTCTCTGTTCCAAAAGTGTCATAAGCCATGAACAAAACCAAACAGCTAAAATATAAATCACAACATTACAAACTTTGAATTTTTTATTTTATTTTAGGTTCCAAGACTGTTAGTGAAGAAAAGAACTACAAGCATTGCAAATGACAAATTAAAAATGACAGATGCATATAAATATATTGATTTAAAGATGTATTTTACATTTATTGCAAAATATGCATTCACTCACTGGCCACTCTATAGGTACACCTCGCTAGTACCGTGTTGGACCCCCTTAATTCTTCATGGCACAGATTCAACAAGGTGCTGGAAACATTCCTCAGAGATTTTAGTCCATATTGACATGATCGTATCAGATTTGTCGCTGCACATCCATGATGTGAATCTCCCGTTCCTCCACATCCCAAAGCTGCTCTAGTGGATTGAGATCTGGCGACTGTGGAGGCCATTTGAGTTTAGTGAACATGTTCAAGAAACCAGTGTGAGATGATTTGAGCTTTGTGATGGCCTGTTATCCTGCTGGAAGACATCAGATGCACTGTGATCATGAAGGGATGGACATGATCAGCAACAATACACTAAAAGTGTGCCAAGAGAATACCATTAAACCATTACACCACCAGCCACAGTCTGAACCGCTGATTCAAGGCAGGATGGATCCATGCTTTCATGTTGTTTACGCCAAATTCTGACCCGACCATCTGAATGTTGCAGCAGAAACCGAGACTCATCAGACCAGGCAACATTTCTCCAATCTTCTATTGTCCAATTTTGGTGAGTCTGTGTGAACTTCAGCATCAGTTTGCTGTTCTCATCTGACAGGAATGACACCAGTGTGTGTTCTGCTGCTGTAGCTCTTGCTTCAAGGTTCGTGTTGTTGGAACATGTTCACACATGTTGTGTGTTCAGAGACGCTCTTCTGCAGACCTCGGTTTTAACAAGTGGTTATCTGAGTTAGTGTTGCCTCTCTATCAGCTGAACCAGTCTGGTCATTCTCCTCTGACTTCTGACATCAACAAGGCATTTTCACCCACAGAACTGCCGCTCTCTGGATACTTTCTCTTTTACGCACCATTCTCTGTAAACTCTAGAGATGTTTGTGCTTGAAAATCCCAGATCAGCAGTTTCTGAAATACTCAGACCGTCTACCAACAACCATCCCACGTTCAAAGTCACTTAAATCGCCTTTCTTCTCCATTCTGATGCTCAGTTTGAACACTGATCGTGTCTACATGCCTAAATGCATTGAGTTGCTGCCATGTGATTGGCTGATTAGATATTTGTGTTAACGAGCAGTTGAACAGGTGTACCTATAAAGTGGCCATGGAGTGTATATACACAGATATTTAGCATGATTCTTGATCATGATTATCTGATTGGTGGAGATTTCTCTGCAGATTCATGGCTAATGTATCATCAAGATTCTGCGATAAGTAATAACTAGATCAAATGAGTTCATAGCAATGCAATCTGGGAATGCCTTCTCTGCAAAACTTGGTATCTGGCCCAAATGGTATCTTGTTATCTTTTGGAACAGCCTTTGTCTATGGAGCGACACTGAAAACACCTTAAGCCCAAAGTAAACTACTTCACTTCCTACACGTACACTAGGGTCCGTGTACAGTGCGCGTGGCACGAATTTCGTCATCAGCACAGTACACACGCAACCTGATTTTTACTATGTATGCACAGGTTGCACATGCACATTGAATTTTTTTGCACTAATTAGTTTGTCCACAGGGTGGCAACAGTGAAAAAAACTGAATAAGTGGAAGAGACAGAAACACACACAAGCAACAACAACAACAATGAATGGTTACATGGATGAGAGATTGTGCAAAGAGGTTAGAAAGTACCCAGATTTGTACAACTCTAGCCTAAAAGTTTCTAAAGATGCGTGAATATCTTCACAACAGATATGTCAGGGCTACAAATATGCAGTGGCGAATGAGTAAAAGTTGTCTATCCCGCGTACACATACACGTCAAAAGGAGTATACATGCGTACAACTTCAACGTAAAAAATAAAGTATATTTTGGGCTTTAGACTGGTGTCTATATAGGGAGCTCACTAGATATTGGAACGGAGCCCAGGACAGTTAGTGGCCACTGGCCATCCTATCAGAGTGAGCATCTGTAGCAACTTTTTTTCCAATTGAGGCTTCTCCAAGTCCTTGTTTTGGCCTAAAGCAACAGCCGGCGTTCCACTTCAGCCATGAACAACTGCAGCATCACTCCTCACCGACCAATATTGCTCCCTAGAGGGTTTGCTCTTCGTTATTGTTAGTCCAAATGCATAAAGAATGAAAAAAATAGCCTTTATTCAATTCTATCAACAACTGGGTATAACTAGCTTGTTCATCTTGGTGTCAGCTTTTAACAGCACAAACTGACCTCAGTGTCAACGTCCCGAAAGCAAAGAGGCCGAGCCATTTCTATTGTGACGGGATAACAGGTGTGAGGCAGGTGCTCGAGCGCCGAAGCCGCTGCTCAAATATGAATGAGTCTCTCCGTTGCTTCACTGCTGTTTTGCGGTTGCAGCAGTTTTAGAGGCATGAAAACAGAAAACGGGGGAAAGTATGAGGGTATTTGTTACATGATCGTCCACTCAGAATGCAAGGAGAAAAACCTTTCATTTAAAGCTTGTAATGGGGTTTTCTATTCCATGTGGTTAGCTGTTTAAATATTGATTCTCTATATGGTAATACAACCACTACTCATTTGTTTGGACACAGGTCGCACAGTTGTACTCACAGAGTGTGAGTAACCCAAAGTGTTGCGTTTCCTTAAAGCTACACTGTGTAATTTTTTTTTGTTGATTCTTAGCAAAAAACACTATCAAAAATATATGTGCTCAATGTATATTTACTTCTTTCAAGTAATAAAGTATTCTCGTAAGTTTATAATCTGCCATTGAAAGTACATACGGGTGAGGGGTTCGAATGCCGGTCGCCATGTTGCCCCTCCATCTTGAAACTACATTAGCCAAAGAGGGACATGCCTGTAAATTCAAGCTTCGCCTTTCGCGCTTTACACTCAGTGACACAGAGACGAATGCGAGGGGGAGATTACTCGCGACTGCCGGCAGATTTGAAAGATTGCTGATGGAGGATCATGGCCTATTTTCGAGGACATGTAGCAGAGTTGGCAAGGAAGCGAAAGAGAGAATTAAAACGTCAACGCGACAGGCAAATCAGCAAGACCAAAGTCAATACTGGAGTAACTTTTCCCAAATGGAAAGAGCTCATGAGGAGCAAAGATTTTAAAACGGTCTTCTCGACAGGTAATTCAGCCTATTTGTGTAAATTCGAAGTTTTATAGTTGCTTGTCTAACCATAGCATGGTTGTGCATAACGCCAGAACGACCTCTAGTATACCTTGCGTTACTTTTCCTCGCGTCAATGGTGAAAAAGTATTGTTTACCTTGTAACATAAATCTGTGCTGCGACGGATCACAGGTGATAGTTTTAAAGGCGCAATTGGACGAAGTCGAACCGGAAGCCATGTTAATCTTGGAATAATACGGCCACCGTAGGAGTTAAAACGCCCTCGAAATTGAAAGGAACAGAAACTAATATTCACTGGGTAGTCATATACAATTTCACCGCTAGATGGGGGAAAATATCACACAGTGTAGCTTTAAAGTCTGCATTAAATGGAAAGTCACCCTATCTATTTTCTAAATGCATGTTATAGATCAGGGATGGGTAACTTTGGTCCTGGAGGGCAACTGTCCTGAAGAGTTTAGCTCAACCCCATTCAAACACACATGTACCAGTAGGTGGCGACATGTGACTGTTGAAAAATGTATTTGTCATTGAATCATTCAAGATGCTCTAGAGATAATTTGATGCCATACACTGATCGGTCTGCACAGCGCAGCTTCAAGTCGAACACACTTATAGTCGAGTCGAATGAATCATTCATACAAATTAATGAAATGTTTTTTTAATGTTATTTTGAAATTTGTATTTTTTAAATGTTATTTTGTTTAGTTCTCTCTTCAGAATCGTGGTAAAATCATTATTTTCAATTCATTCAGGATCTTGCAGCTCTACTAAAAGCTAAAGGTAGGTGAGCTTTTCTCAGGGTTGCAGCAAAACTCTGCAGGACTAAAGTTGCCCATCCCGGTTATAGATGTTATTGTAAATTATTCATCCATGCATATGTTTTTATTCATTTATTTTTTGTACCTTATTTTTTCAAAATGTCATAACTCAATCTTCCACTGAAATTACATAGTAATGTATGTCGGACTTCTGCAATAATTGGTATTGAGTGCACTTGTAGTTTACTTCAAAACTTAAAAGTATATATTTAAGAAAAAAACAACATGATTGATAATTGAGGAACAGATGAGTAATTAATGGCATAATTAGAATTTTTGGGTGAACTATCCCTTTAAATTCCACTAATTGCATTTAATATATATGTAAACAAATACATTTTCATTTATTTGTAAATAATATGCAGTTAGTCCAACCTTAACAATCAGTTTACACTTAAGTATATTAGCTATTTATTTAAAAGTATGCTAGTGTACATCTTTTTTCACAAGAGTCCATCCCTACTTTTGTTTCTCTTCAGTAATCCGTTACACTCGGATGTACATCACAATAAAGAAGATAAGATCTGTCGCCTACTACAGTACTTCTGTTACATCACGACTTTAAGATAGGTCTGTACAGCTCTGGATTACAACAACACACAATTCAAAATTCCATCAAGTATCAACTTAAATCCTTATTGCTATTATTATTATCATCATCAGAATTATATGTTATTATTGCTAAAATGTCCTGAATGGTTTTTGCACATTGCTATAAAATTTCTAGGTGGTAACTTACTGACCTAAATTGCTAATTCTAAGGGTTGGGGGTTTATTCATATTTCAATGCATGGGCACACTATGCTTGCCTTAGCAAACATTTCTAATCATGTTATTATGTAGGCTAAGCTAATAAGCTAACATTAGCTGATAATACATTACAGATGCATTTGAAGTTGTAGCATGTATAATATTTTTGACCACAGGATATTATGGCTTGACTGATGGTTTAACATAATTTGGCCTTTCCTAAAGCCATAATTGCTTATAAACCCACCGATTACACTGGGAATTTGTGTGGAGGGTTAAATAGCTCTATTTGTGAAGAAGAATTATATAAAAGTTTGCCAGCTCTGAATTTGAACTCTGTGACTCCTTAAACCGAATATGTTTGTGTTGTAATTTAAGGAGGATATGTACATATATACATATGCGCACACACACATACTGTATATATATAATGTACATATAATTATAATTTTGCATATATGCCTATGCATGCTCAGGCACTTCAACTTGTACCTTGATTATGACAAAACTAGTTTATGCTGGAAATAAAGAGTTATCCATTGCTCAGTTAGGTAAGGTAGGGTCTTACACAAGGATGTCAACCTGACGTTCAATTTGATATTTTTGACAATCTATTGAAAGATTCTTATCTAACCAACTAGGATGTGATGTTTCAGAAAACCCACAAAAAAACTGTTTCATCCCAAATAGGATTTAAAGTGAAATTGAAGACACCAGAAAAAAAATATATAAAATAAATATTGATCACCAATTAAAACAATATTACTAAGAAAACATGTTTTGCATGGAGCTTCATCAGAGTAAAAAATAAATATATATATATGAAGAAATACCTGGATTATTTCTTAAAGTTTTATATGTTAGAAGCCAGCCAAAAAGGCAAACATCCACTCAAACTAAAGTAGCAAAATGATTTAAAATTAATCTATGTGTTAACTTTATTGTAATAAGATAAAAGAAAAGACAAAGCAAAAAAAATGGCGAGTTTGGTATTTTTTGTATCCCACCAACACAACACATTTGAACTCTTCCTAATCAAACACACTTGATTCATGTCATCAGCTCGCCTGGAGGGACATGGTTGGGAAACACTGGCCTCTATTAAGGGGACATTAAATCAAATACTGTAGAGGAGCCAGTGTTCCTGCTTTACTACTGACTGAGGGACACATGAAAACGGAGTAACTGCGCCCTCGTGTGGTTTTCAAAGGCTTCTGAACACAGACATGCATGATCAACCATAGTAACTCTAAACCATCGAAAATAATAGGCTACAAGAGTAAACTTAAATGTAAATAAACTCTTGAAGTTTAAGCTCTATAACTTACATACCTGCTGTTTCCTCACCATTAAAGTGGCATCCATCCATCCAGTTCCCCCTCATGAATGTTACTTTTCGGAACACGTCAATCATCTTGCGTGTAAACATTAAAATAGTCCTAACTATTCTGAGCGTATTTCTTACATTACTGTGACTGCATGTTTGAAACCGCAGATTCGTCAAAGAAGCGTAAAACCACCATTAAAAAACGTCATCAGATAAAATACCAAACGAAGTTGCATTTATTTTAATGAATAAATGAACAAAATGGAAGTTTGTTGGCTGCCAAACGTCACTGTAACAATGTGATGGTCCACACCTGCGTGAACTTACTTACTCCACTAAAAACTAGCAAAAACAGTCACTTCAGAAACAAAAAAACCCTAAGAAAATTTTACCGTTATATCATTATTTTTTAAATCATTCTCCAATTTTTTTTCAATCACAAAGTTTTTAACATTGATAATAGTAAGAGATGTTTCTTGAGCAGCAAATCAGCATATTAGAATGATTTCTGAAGGATCATGTGACAATGAAGACTGGAGTAATGGCTGTTAACCATTACAGAGATGAATAATTTTTGACATTTACATGAAAATAGTGTAAAAGTATTTCACAATATTAGTTTTTAAAGTCTTTTTGATCCTTTGTCTAAGGCAATGCAATTTCTCCCATAAAAGTAGCTACTGTAATATAACCATGGATATCTACATATATGACTGTATCATTATTAGATGCATGATCAGTTTAAGTTTAAACTTTGCGAAGTCAACAAAACTTAGAAATATAATCAAATACACTGATTTGATTATAATAACGGTTTGATAATATAGATCAGAAGAGTCAAAGACTGCGTACACTAACCCCTGGTGGCATACATGTCTACTTTTCTTTAAGACTGGCATATCATTTTCATCCAAAAGGATCTTTTGAACAGTTACCTGACGCTGGCCAGATCCGGTTACACAACACAGCCAGACATCACCTGTGGCTCGGTCAAAACAGAGCCCGACTGCTCAATGGAAAGATGGATCCTTTGTGACGAGGCTTTCCAAGGAGCAGGTTGGCATGTTTATTGTGTTGCATACACACATATCAGGTGTCAGAGCAGCCGTCACACACACACACACACACACCTGTTACCTGCTGTTTTACCATTGACCTCCACGTGGCATCTGCTACAAAGCACAATACAACACACAAATACAGTTCCCATTCACTAGTCAGTGAAAGTTGAGACGACTGACTTGTGTCGTTCTGGTGTGGTTAAAACACCCTGTGCCGTGCGTCCTCCTGCTGCTCAGTTAAAACATGTAATGACTGCATCGGGACACCAAAGTCTGAATTATGAGCGTCACTAAGAAAGAATTATTAAACACTGGAGTGAGCAATGTTTAAGACCAATCCAAAATGACCAAGACAAAAGCAAGACACAAACAATCAGTTTTGAACTTTATTTTAAACAATACAAAAACATCATCTACAAATGAATTATATGAAAAAATCAGCTACAAAATGTAACAAAATTAATGCAACATATCAAACATATATGGACTTATTCAAATAATAGAAAAATAAAAAAATAATATCAAAAGTGTTGTAAAAATTGGTCAACTTTTTGGAGCTTATTTAGATTTTTTGGGTGTTTTTATTGTTCCTTTCTTCTGAGGTGTAGGTATCTCTTTGTTACATAAATCACAGACCCAGCAACCTGTTGTTGAGAGAGAGAGAGAGAGAGAAAAATTGAATATTGGTCTTTTGGACTGTTCAAAAATATCTCTTTGATGGGACATTTTTTCAAAATTACATTTCCAATATTTTTTATGTTAAAGGGATACTCCACTTTTTTTGGAAATAGGCTCATTTTACAACTCCCCCAGAGTTAAACAGTTGAGTTTTACCGTTTTCGAATCCATTCAGCCGATCTCCGGGTCTGGCGGTACCACTTTTAGCATAGCTTAGCATAGATCACTGAATCGGACAAGACCATTAGCATCTCTCTCAAAAAAATGACCAAAGAGTTTCGATATTTTTCCTATTTAAAACTTGACTCTTCTGTAGTTACATCGCGTACTAAGACCGACGGAAAATGAAAAGTTGCGATTTTCTAGGCTGATATGGCTAGGAACTACTCTCATTCCTGCGTAATAATCAAGAAACAAGATCATCAAGCAACGCCTGAAAATAGTCCCCAGCTCGGTAACTTCCAACATGACCGGGACTAAGTTTGTCTAACTTATTAGACCTATTTTCAGGCGCTGCGTCATATCATTACGCCTGCTGCACTCATGGTACGGCAGCAAAGTTTCTTGATTATTACGCAGGAATGAGAGTATAGTTCCTAGTCATATCAGCCTAGAAAATCGCAACTTTTCATTTTCCGTCGGTCTTAGTACATGGTGTAACTACAGAAGAGTCAAGTTTTAAATAGGAAAAATATCGAAACTCTTTGGTCATTTGTTTGAGAGAGATGCTAATGGTCTTGTCCGATTCAATGATCTATGCTAAGCTAGGCTAAATGTGGTACCGCCAGACCTGGAGATCGGCTGAATGGATTCGAAAACGGTAAAACTCAACTGTTTAACTCTGGGGGAGTTGTAAAATGAGCCTATTTCCAAAAAAAGTGGAGTATCCCTTCAAGTGTTTTCTCCTTCATAAATGCCTGTTATAGGATAACTGCTTACACTGGCCTAATTTTTCCCCCATATTTATAGTTAGCTTTTTCTTTGTCTACGAAGGCCACAGTCTCAGCGGTGGACAGTAATGCATTTTTACTTTGTTACTGTACTAAAGTAAATTTTTTCAAGTATCTGTAGCTACTTTATCAGAGTATTTTTTACTTTTCTGTGCATCAGGTCTTAAAGTGACAGCAGCCTAATATCCCTGCTGCCAAATTATGAGATAATATTAAAAACATCTAAAAGGCAGTTTTCCGTATCGATGTCAAAACTGTGGTCATTGAAAATGCAGAGTGGCTTGTAACGTTGGAAAACCACTAGCCACAGTGGCTCGTAAGAAAAAAGTTAATGTCAAGCCCTGTGTGTGTGTTTGTGTACAAATTGATATATATACATTTATATATAGATATATTTTTTTTTAGGATACTATGCATCCTGATAAAGTTCCCTTGGCCTTCGGAATTAAAATAGCCCCACATCATCACATAGCCTTCACCATACCTAGAGATTGGCATGGTTTTATTTCAGTTAGCCTAATAGCTGGTTTGATTTGCATTGAGAGATGATCTTATGGAAAGTACCCCATGCCAATCTCTAGGTATGGTGAAGGCTATGTGATGATGTGGGGCTATTTTAATTCCAAAGGCCAAGGGAACTTTATCAGGATGCATAGTATCCTAAATTTTTTTTTTTTTAAATACTTAAAAATAAAAATCTGCCTGCCTCTATGGGAATTTAACATAGGGGTGTCCAGACTTATGCACCATGTATTTTAAGGAAGAACATTTATTTATTTACGATACATTATTCATTCACAAAGAAAATTGGTGTCCTTAAAGGTTGGATTTTTCCTATTTTTTTAAATTAAGGCATTAAGGTCAATTTCCAAAATATGATTTTTTATTCCTCTTTTTAGTCAACTTTAGCATGGGTGTATTCACTTATGCATTGCACTGTATATATAAAACTTGATTTATTACAAGTAAACAAAAATCTTTCCCTAAATATCTGATCATGGGTTTGATGCAACCAAAGCCTATTACTAACTTTGGCTTCTAAAAAGCTTGTGAGGTGAAGTAAGATTTCAACATTCGACAGCTCAAATTCAGCATTACATTACCATGACAACATTAGCTCAATACTGTGTTTCTGTATTCGCGCATGCACATCTGAGAGAGCGCGTCAGCTAAAGACTCACCCAGAGGAATGGAGTCCATGCCCACACAGAAGGTGTGGTAGCCTCGATCGCACTTGTCACAGAACATCATCTCCTCCTCATGGTGGGGCTGCTCACAGACGGTGCAGGTCTTGCACTCCATGCACTGCCAGGGATAACTCTTGATCTGGGACACCAACGCCACACTCATATCCAAGCAGGACGGGTGACCTGAACACAAAGTGAGGCTTCTCATCATCTCCGCTATTCTCGCCAATGTATAAACCCTCAGGCCGATCCAACAGGATGCTGACACTTAGGAAATGATACTTAAGATTTCATAAAACAGCATGTTCAATCATCAAGAAGACAATTTTGACCCTGCGGCTTCCAGGTAACAGTTTTAAGATGAGTGCTGTCCTACTATTACATTGAAGAGAAATGTTTAAAGGAATGAACACTAGCAGTGTGGTAGACACTGAAGAACACTACATCAGGAAGAGATGGTTTTGACTTACCGCTGTTTTGGCACTGGGAGCAGTGGATGAGAGCCTCTGGTTTGCCTTTCTTGTTGGCCTCCTTACCCTTCTGGCATATGCCACATATAGCATTGGGAATGACCTTAGGCTGCAAGGGCAGAGTAATGCTATAAACGCCATGGCAACCAAGGTCATACACACCATGTGATATTACGCTTGAACCAAAACCACTATGATTTTTCAAAATGAAAGGGATAGATCACCCAAAAATGAACATTTTGTCACCATTTACTCACCCTCATGATGTTCCAAACCTGTATGAGTTTCTTTCTTCTGTTGAACACAAAAGATATTTTGAAGAATCAAATTGTTGGTAATCAAACCGTTGACGGCACCCATTGACTTCCATAGTATTTTTTTATAAGTCAATGGGGTCCATCAACTCTGGTTACCAACATTCTTCAAAATATCTTCTTTTGTAAAAGTATCGTTGTTGTAGAAGTTCATTTTTGGGTGAACTATCCCTTTGAATGAGCAAAAATGCCAGAATAATCTGGGTGCAGGATCTTAAAATTAATTGGAATTGCCTAATATTAAAATTTTAAGAAGCACAAAATATGTACACAAGCAAAAAAAAAAAAAAAAAGACCAACATCTGTATAGCACATAAATCAGGATAAGACATACACTACCATTAAAAAGTTTGGGGTTGCAAAGATGTTTTAAAGAAATTGATACTTTTACTCAGCAAGGGTGCATTAAACTGGTCAAAAGCGAGATTAAAGACATTTATAATTTAACAATTTCTATTATTACAAATAAATGCTTTTCTTTTTAACTTTTTGTTCATCACAGAAACATGAAAAAAGTGTCACAATGTCCCCCGAAATATTAAGCATTGATAATAATAATGAGAAATGTTTCTTGATCATCAAATCGTCCTATTAGAATGATTTCTGAAGGATCATGTGACACTGAAGACTGGAGTATTGATGCTGAAAATTCAGCTTTGATCACAGGAATAAATTACATTTTACAATATATTCAAATAGAAAATATTTATTTTAAATTGTGCACATAGATCACTGTTTTACTGTATTTTTAATCAAATAAATGCAGCCTTGGTGAGCAAAAAAAAAACTAAAAAAAAACCTTAGAGCCCAAACTTTTGATTGGTTGTGTATATGATTTAGAGTATATCAAGACTGATATACAATGTGACCATTTGAATGATTGTTTCAGTAACAAAAACATGCAGGAAAACATTTTTAGCAATGCATAAAATATTGCGATATTCAAAATTAGAATAGAGGAAACCGTAGAGGAAGCTACAAAAAAAAAATACATATTTGCTATATTATGAATAGTTATTATTAATAGTTGAGCTCAAGAAAGGCGTTTCACCCCAATAAACAAATACGTGGTCGCAGAAGCCAATTGTAAAGCGTAACATAAGTGTATAAAAAGGTCACAACAGAATTTTCTTGTGCTACTAATAACAACGCAGAATTGACACTTTCATTCAGTGCTCACAGCCATTAATAAATCTCTCTACAGTCTAATTTCTTTAAAACCTCTTTATTCAAAAGGTTACTCTAAATACGGACATGTCAAAGGCCCTACCATAAAAACTGTTAAACTTAAAAGAGCAGTGACAACATTGTGCTGGGGAACCGAAAGAGGCAGGCCGAGCTAACAGGTTAAAGACACATTTAGATGTTAGTGAAGCTCACAGTTATGTTAACGGAAGGACAAACGCCTTCATTCTGTCACAGTAGGAAAAGTACTAGCCGAACTAAGATTATTACATTTAAAAAAAAAAAAATAATAATTCACATAACAGGAACAAGAACATTTAATGTTTAACTACAAACACTTTTAACAAGACTCAAGAGATTGAATAAAAGAGGGATGGAAACAAACAAGCCAAAAACACACTGAGAGTGAGAGGATCAACAGAAGCTGTACCTACTGTTTTAATAAAGTACTGCAGTGACTCGTGACTGAAACTCCACAATCACATCAGATTAACATGTTCATTTTGTTTAAAGTGTAACTAATGTTTTTAAAATGTCCAAAACACACTTAAGGAAGCCTCTCTTAGTTGATGTATATGGGCAAATAAACCCAGATTATGAATTACTGAAGAAAAAAAAGCACACTTTAATGCGCCGTTCACACCAAAGATGATAACTAAAGTTTTAATAACCAAGTTCGCACCACAGCTATAACGAGTATTGTTGGTCTCCGCTGCTAGATGATAAAACACTGGCAGCCAATCAGAATCCAGCAGAGGGCATAACTGCAGCAGCATATTATAACAAACACTGTTATCATCCATTGGTGTGGATGCAAATATAGTTGTGTTTATGGTTGTCATTCTTAGTGCTGTGAACCGCCCTTTAATATTGATTATCCAATGTTTAAGAGGTGGAGATGAACTGGGGCTGATAACTATGAAATACTAGCGGTTTACTAAATATATAAATGTAATATACACTGCATACCATTTAATTTTCTTAAAAGAATGGGCAGTATGCAATATAAAAATAAAAATAAACCTTTTGACGAGCAGTATGCTACATTGTGGTCACATGATGTCATGTTGCATGTGTTCTCATATTGTAAATTGGTTATTATGCCTTTCTAAATTACATTTGTAATTTTTTTAATTATCATTTTTCATTTAATTCTGGAATTCCATCAGACTAGAAGGCAGTGCATTGTGGGATACAGTATGCACTGCAGTATACTGGCAGACTACTCTGACAAACGTAGCAGATCATTCAGGTACTCTCTGGATACTGAAAATCTACTCTGAGAAGTACACTATTCTGGGAATATCCTGCGCCAGTTTATACACTTCTTGAGATAACGGAACTACAGGGGAGACTAATAATTAAGACAGGTCGTCAAATAAGCCTTTAGCTAAGTTGTAATGTCAAAATTGAATCAAACTGTCCAATAAAAAGATATGCAAACATTTCCACAAGAAAAGGTTTGATAAGAACAAACCTTTGCAATATGGATAAAAATCCATATGTGGGCAAGCTACACATTTTTTTTTTCTTCTATTTTTGGTATTATGACACTGCCAAATTACTGTTTGTTATATATTCACTTTGTATAAATGTTTTGTACAAAAAGAGTGAAATGTTGTATTAGTAATGCGTTAAGGTAAACCTTTTGTTGATCCACCAAGCATTTTGACAAAAAAAACAAAAAACGTACACAATTTAAACAGAGTAAATCAAAGGAAACACTGATATCAAGCATATTTAAGGTGCCCAGAGTCAGTATAGAAAACAACTGACTTCAACAATGTTATACCAAACAGTAGTTTGATAACCATTTCATGCCTGAAAGATATGTTATGCATCACGAGCATGACAAATAAAGGATAAATAAAGCTCAGTTTAAAAGTGCACTCAGTTTGTTTCACTGGCTCTTCTTCATCTAGCATCTTTAAAGAGACAATATATACAAAAATGCAAACTGTCATCATTTACTAATCACGTGGCTCCAAACCTGTATGACTTTCTTCTGTGGAACATAAAATAATATATTAAGAACTAAAATATGAATTCCTTTCTTCAGTGGAAAAAATATATATTTTAAGAAATGTCCGTTTTTTTTTTATCCATACAATGGATGTCAATGGTAACCAAAACTGTTTGGTTACCAACATTCTTCACAATTTTTATGATTTGCAAAAGTCAGTCATAGTTTGGTTGAACTATCCCTTTACGACTATCAGCGTGGATGAATACAAATTTATGAAAGTTGGAATAGCTATATTTCTTCTGTAGTCATATGATAACTTTGTATGGTTCTTCTATGTTGCCTTTAATGAGGGGGGAGGGGGGGTAAATAGATTATGATCCACAAAAGAGATTTGACAAAAAAATAAACCAACGTACAAACATACAGAATGAGATCCATAAAAAAAAAGAGAATACAATTCACAAATACGATAAAATGAAATATTTTTTAATTTGTGAATTTAACCTATTTTTTCATCTTTATTAATTTTTTCAGCTAAATGGAAAAGAGCTTTAAAAACACATGTTGGAAACATGAAACATACTTATTATTGCTATTTTTGTTATTATTACTAGTAACTTGGTTGGGTTGCAACAGCTGGCCATGTGATTTCAAAACAATAACTTGTCATATGATTGGAGTCCTCATCCAAAAGTGCTATTCAAATCTTTGTTTCTTACGATTATATTTGTATAAATCAGGGAAAGCATTACTGAGTGCACTCTTAATATTTCTTCAACCATTTTATATCTATGGATTAACACTTTTCAGAGTTTAGCAGCCAAAGAAAACTGTGAACGTGGCCTTCAGTATAACTGACAGGCATGTAAGATAGATAAGATAAATATTGATAGATAAATAGAGGTATTTTAAGCTATATGAAGTACTGTTCACTTTATAAGGGTATTTACCTTCACAAGTGCATCACAGCAAAAAAAAAAAAAAAAGCCCTAAACTAACAGCAGTACCACACAAAAACGTTATTGCTCAAAAGGTCTGTGCAGAACACAGAAACTGTCACTGGGTTTTCCTGGCACTGAAGAAAATGAGTGCCACACTTAAAAAGGAAAATAAGTTCCATTGACACGTGAAGTCCCAATCTACGACCACCAGGGAGAGTGTGTGTGAGTGCATGAGAGTGTTTGGACAAGGTACTGATGATCAAGTCAGAGGAAAGAGGACTTCTCTGCTGAAAGTGCTGGAAAAGAGGGGTGGCGAAAAGGGGAGAAGAGAGTTGTTGGGTTATAAAAAAAAAAAAAAAAAGATCAGGGGCTTTTTTCTTCTACCTTGTACCCAGGGACAGATTTGTGTTGGATGCTGCGAGGAGTGGCGTCTTTGCCCTGGGTGCCAGGTCGGTCTTTGCTCTTGACTTTGGATTGAATTCCGCTGTCTTGGCTGTCTCCATCTGAAGTGTTTCCTGATGAACTGTCCTGCAAGTCAACAGGAAATAAATTGACCCACTTTATTTAACACACTTCCTGTCATCCACGCTTCATTGCTGCACGTTATTCAAATGCAAAAAAGGGCCTTTTTGGATGTCTCCTTTCATATAGAGACCACTTTTCTCAATCCAATGTATTATTTAGGTAACAATAACAACATTGATCCCAGATTTTGGTGAGATTAGTTGATTTTTTAACCACTTCAATCAGAAATACACTATATTGGCAGAAGTATTGGGACACCCCTCAAAATCATTGAATTCAGGTGTTCCAATCACTTCCATGGCCACAGTTGTGTAAAAACAAGCACCTAGGCATGCAGACGCTTCTACAAACATGTGTGAAAGACTGGGTCGCTCTCAGGAGCTCAGTGAATTCAAGCGTGGTACCATGAAAGGTTGCAACCTGTGCTAAGTCCATTCGTGAAATTTCCTCACAACTAAATACCACGGTCAACTGTCAGTGGTATTATAACAAAGTGGAAGCAATTGGGAACAACAGCAACTCAGCCATGAAGTGGTAGGCCACGTAAAATCACAGAGCGGGGTCAGCGCATGCTGAGGCTCACAGTGCGCAGAAGTCGCCAACTTTCTGCAGAGTCAATAGCTACAGACCTCCAAACTTCATGTGGCCTTCAGATTGTGGCCGAGCCGCTGCATCAAAGCCTTACATCACCAAGTGCAATGCAAAACGTGGGATGCAGTGGTGTAAAGCGTGGGATGCAGTGGTGTAGAGCGTGGGGTGCAGTGGTGTAAAGCGTGGGGTGCAGTGGTGTAAAGCGTGGGGTGCAGTGGTGTAAAGCGTGGGGTGCAGTGGTGTAAAGCGTGGGGTGCAGTGGTGTAAAGCGTGGGGTGCAGTGGTGTAAAGCGTGGGGTGCAGTGGTGTAAAGCGTGGGATGCAGTGGTGTAAAGCGTGGGGTGCAGTGGTGTAAAGCGTGGGGTGCAGTGGTGTAAAGCGTGGTGTAAAGTGTGGGATGCCGGGGTGTAGAGCGTGGGATGCCGGGGTGTAAAGTGTGGGATTCCGGGGTGTAAAGTGTGGGATGCCGGGGTGTAGAGCGTGGGATGCCGGGGTGTAAAGTGTGGGATGCCGGGGTTGTAAAGCGTGGGATGCAGTGGTGTAAAGCGTGGTGTAAAGTGTGGGGTGCAGTGGTGTAAAGTGTGGGATGCAGTGGTGTAAAGTGTGGGATGCCGGGGTTGTAAAGTGTGGGGTGCAGTGGTGTAAAGCGTGGGGTGCAGTGGTGTAAAGCGTGGTGTAAAGTGTGGGATGCCGGGGTGTAAAGTGTGGGATGCCAGGGTTGTAAAGCGTGGGATGCAGTGGTGTAAAGCGTGGTGTAAAGTGTGGGGTGCAGTGGTGTAAAGTGTGGGATGCCGGGGTTGTAAAGTGTGGGGTGCAGTGGTGTAAAGTGTGGGATGCAGTGGTGTAAAGCGTGGTGTAAAGTGTGGGGTGCAGTGGTGTAAAGCGTGGGATGCAGTGGTGTAAAGTGTGGGATGCCGGGGTTGTAAAGTGTGGGGTGCAGTGGTGTAAAGTGTGGGATGCAGTGGTGTAAAGAGTGGGGTGCAGTGGTGTAAAGCGTGGGGTGCAGTGGTGTAAAGCGTGGGGTGCAGTGGTGTAAAGCGTGGGGTGCAGTGGTGTAAAGCGTGGGGTGCAGTGGTGTAAAGCGTGGGGTGCAGTGGTGTAAAGCGTGGGGTGCAGTGGTGTAAAGCGTGGGGTGCAGTGGTGTAAAGCGTGGGGTGCAGTGGTGTAAAGCGTGGGATGCAGTGGTGTAAAGCGTGGGGTGCAGTGGTGTAAAGCGTGGGGTGCAGTGGTGTAAAGCGTGGTGTAAAGTGTGGGATGCCGGGGTGTAGAGCGTGGGATGCCGGGGTGTAAAGTGTGGGATTCCGGGGTGTAAAGTGTGGGATGCCGGGGTGTAGAGCGTGGGATGCCGGGGTGTAAAGTGTGGGATGCCGGGGTGTAAAGTGTGGGATGCCGGGGTTGTAAAGCGTGGGATGCAGTGGTGTAAAGCGTGGTGTAAAGTGTGGGGTGCAGTGGTGTAAAGTGTGGGATGCAGTGGTGTAAAGTGTGGGATGCCAGGGTTGTAAAGTGTGGGGTGCAGTGGTGTAAAGCGTGGTGTAAAGTGTGGGATGCCGGGGTGTAAAGTGTGGGATGCCAGGGTTGTAAAGCGTGGGATGCAGTGGTGTAAAGCGTGGTGTAAAGTGTGGGGTGCAGTGGTGTAAAGTGTGGGATGCCGGGGTTGTAAAGTGTGGGGTGCAGTGGTGTAAAGTGTGGGATGCAGTGGTGTAAAGCGTGGTGTAAAGTGTGGGGTGCAGTGGTGTAAAGCGTGGGATGCAGTGGTGTAAAGTGTGGGATGCCGGGGTTGTAAAGTGTGGGGTGCAGTGGTGTAAAGTGTGGGATGCAGTGGTGTAAAGTGTGGGGTGCAGTGGTGTAAAGCGTGGGGTGCAGTGGTGTAAAGTAGGGCTGTAGTCAAGACCACCTTTGTCGAGTCCAAGACAAGTCCAAGACCAGGACTAGTCGAGTCCAAGTCAAGACCGAGTCCAAAGAGGTTCGAGTCCGAGTCAAGACCGAGTCCAAAAAGGTTCGAGTCCGAGTCAAGACCGAGTCCAGGACAGGGAAAAAAAAGTCTGCTAAAAAATATAGGCTATCCTATAGAAATTAAATAATTATGTAATAATGAATAATTTTAATTTTATTTAAAATAATTGACTAATTCAAAGAACAACAACAAAATTATAATTATACAGGCCTAAAGGAGCACTACACATTCGTTTCGACTGTCTGATCAGCCTTACATTCTGTTCCTGTCAATCATACACGCGATGTCAACCAATTAAACTGCATGAGGGAGGACCGACCGAGACAACTCACACACACACACACACATACACACACAAGAGATGCGGATAAACCGCGGATCGGGCGGATGACGTGACGAAAAATAATATTTTAATTAAATTCGGGCGGGTGGCGGCTGAAGCAATCAAATGAAAAAAGTTAGCCAATAAGCAAACCTGCAAGTTATGAGCTTATGGGTTATTTTGTTTCGATATTAGCTATATTTTAAAACAGCCAGTCATTGCGCCTACCACTCGTGGAGGTAAAGACAGAAAGGTAAGAAAAAAAGTCGGAAAACTTTGCCCATTAATTAGATGTGCAAGGCAAGCAGGCTAGTTTTCGGGGTGTTGTGAACAATTAAAAATATAAATATTCACGTTGCACTAGCGGTGGACTTTCAGCGAGTTTATTTAAACATTTATTTTTTAAAGAGCCGTTTGTGAGTCAAAAGAGCCGGCTCTTTCAGTGAGCTGAGTGAAACGAGCCGGCTCACGAAAAAGAGCCGAAATGCCCATAGTTATTAGGTGGCCAGTGTTTCACTTTCCCTCCAATAATACAATTATTTTAATATCGCGGCGACGTATGTGTGATTACTGGGAACATCATAAAGAAACCTGGACTCGGTCGAGACCAAAAGCCATATTTGGCAAGACCAGTGGCCGAGACCGAGACAAGTCCGAGTCCGAATACCAGCGAGTCCGAGACAAGTCCGAGACCATAGAAAAGCGGTCTCGAGTTCGGACTCGAGTCCAAGACCGGACTCGAGTACTACAGCCCTGGTGTAAAGCGTGGGATGCAGTGGTGTAAAGCGTGGGATGCAGTGGTGTAAAGTGTGGGATGCAGTGGTGTAAAGTGTGGGATGCAGTGGTGTAAAGTGTGGGATGCAGTGGTGTAGAGCGTGGGGTGCAGTGGTGTAGAGCGTGGGATGCAGTGGTGTAAAGCGTGGGATGCAGTGGTGTAAAGCGTGGGATGCAGTGGTGTAAAGCGTGGTGTAAAGTGTGGGGTGCAGTGGTTGTAAAGAGTGGGGTGCAGTGGTGTAAAGTGTGGGATGCAGTGGTGTAAAGAGTGGGGTGCAGTGGTGTAAAGCGTGGGGTGCAGTGGTGTAAAGTGTGGGGTGCAGTGGTGTAAAGTGTGGGGTGCAGTGGTGTAAAGTGTGGGGTGCAGTGGTGTAAAGCACGCCACCAGTGGACTCTAGAGCAGTGGAGACGTGTTCTCTGGAGTGACAAATCACGCTTCTCTGTCTGGCGATCCGGTGGATGAGTCTGGGTTTGGCGGTTGCCAGGAGAACGGTACTTGCCTGACTGCATTGTGCCAAGTGTAAAGTTAGGTGGAGGGGAGATTATGGTGTGGGGTTGTTTTTCAGGGGTTGGGCTTGGCCCCCTAGTTCCAGTGAAAGGAACTCTTAATGCTTCAGCCTACCAAGATATTTTGGACAATTTCATGCTCCCAACTTTGTGGGAACAGTTTGAGGATGGCCCCTTTCTGTTCCAACATGACTGCGCACCAGTGCACAAAGCAAGGTCCATAAAGACATGGATGAACGAGTTTGGTGCGGAGGAACTTGACTGGCCTGGACTTGAGTCCTGACCTCAACCCCATAGAGCACCTTTGGGATGAGTTAGAGCAGAGACTGCGAGCCAGGCCTTCTCGTCCAACATCAGTGCCTGACCTCACAAATGCACTTCTAGAAGAATGGTCAATTTTTTCATAAACACACTCCTAAACCTTAAGGAAAGCTTCCCAGAAGAGTCGTAGCTGTTGTAGCTGCAAAGAGTGGGCCAACCCCATGTTAAACCCTACAGATCAGGAATGGGATGTTATTAAAGTTCATGTGAATGTAAAGGCAGACATCCCAAAACTTTTGGCAATATGGTGTATGTTGGATTGTGAAAGTAGAATGTGTTGTGAACATGGTTTCGGGTTGACATTTTTTTTCTTAATACACTTTTTCCTGGTCATCTGCACTGATGGGCAGTAACGCGTTAGAAGTAACGCGTTACTGTAATCCGATTAGTTTTTTCAAGTAACGAGTAAAGTAAGGGATTACAATTGCAAAAACAGTAATTAGATTACTGTTACTTCCCTGTAAGCAGGCTGCGTTACACTGCGAGACATGTCTCGCGACGTGAGCCGTGACTCGTGAGTGACAATGACATGAGCGCCGCGAAGTCAAAAAGTCGTTGAACGAAACGCGTGAATTTTGACGCGTCAACACCTGGTCAACACGCACCGTTTGTCCGTGTTCAGATGTCATGTTTATTCATGAACGATTTCGTAATGGTAAACTGGTATGCACGTGCAAACATCAGACGTTATATTTGTTCATGAGGGATAATGCATTAGTGCGATGTGAGTGATGTCAGTCTTATGTCATGATTTGTCAGGTTTGTAAGGTTTCACAAAGGTATTCTTGCCACTGTAACTTATGGCTTCCTAAAGACAGGTTTATGGGTAAATAAATGAATAATAATTAAAAATATATACCAGGGCTCAACATTTAAGCCTTTTCATTTGTCCTTCGGTCGGTCATTCACTTGTCCGAGTAAAAATATTTGTTAGAACAGGAAAAAAAAATGATTTTTTTTGTGTAAATTGTTGTAAATATAATTTATTCCGAATCAGTATTCTCATCAGTTCAGTCAGCTTTAACATATATAAATCGGCATATTTATGATATTTTAAGCTTTATAAAGGGCATTTTTCCCTAATCGTTTGCTTCATCTTTCATTTAAAATTCTTAAATTTGATCAATAAATTACAATAGAACAATAAGATGCTAAAGGGCTGTTACCAATCAAATAAACTGCATTAAATAATGTAATGAGATTATTAAAAATATTTTTTTAATATACAAATAAGAAATATTATTTGTGCATAGAAATAATATTTATAAACCGCCAGTAGGAGGCGGCAGGCAACCATCTTAATGAGTGAGTCATTGATGCAATGTGCATAAAGTTAAAATACAGAAACTAATAAAACATTTTTCCCTAATCGTTTGCTTCATCTTTCATTTAAAATTCTTAAATTTGATCAATAAATTACAATAGAACAATAAGATGCTAAAGGGCTGTTACCAATCAAATAAACTGCATTAAATAATGTAATGAGATTATTAAAAATATTTTTTTAATATACAAATAAGAAATATTATTTGTGCATAGAAATAATATTTATAAACCGCCAGTAGGAGGCGGCAGGCAACCATCTTAATGAGTGAGTCATTGATGCAATGTGCATAAAGTTAAAATACAGAAACTAATAAAACAAGTTTTAAAAAGAATGTTTCATTTGATTCAATTTTAGATGATGGAATATGCAGAAAGAATAAGAATTAAGCAGAAAGGTCTATTGCTTTATAGCGTATTCATTTCGTGCATCATGTTTTTGAAAAGTAACTAGTAAAGTAACTAGTAAAGTAACTAATTACTTTTGAAAATAAGTAATCAGTAAAGTAACTGGATTACTTTCTTGGAGAAGTAATCAGTAATCAGTAACTAATTACTTTTTCCAAGTAACTTAACCAACACTGGTCATCTGTGCATGTTATTCCATAGAATGTAATTATTTTTTTGCCCCTGAATTTTTTTATTTCAACTTCAAATTTGTCAACCCTTCGAACCACCTGGGTTTCACTTGGACACGTCAGATTGTAGAAGTAAAATAAATAAATAAATAAATAAAATAAAATAAATTGATGATGTCAATTTTCCGTGTAAAATTGGTGCATTTATGGAAAAAAAAATTATGCGTTAAAATGAACGCTTTTAATGTAGGCCTGTTGCGATAATTACTTTAGCGACTCATATATCATTCGATATAAGGACATGAGCCCAATACATTTTGGTGACGCAATATATTGCCCATTTTTTACATAAAGAATTTCACAAACATTTAGCATATCGTGCTGCATCTGTCATCTGGTCTGCTCTGTCTGAGGCGGGGCTCAGGCAGCCCCACACACACCCCCACACACACACCCCCCCACACACACCCCCCCACACACACCCCCCCACACACACCCACACCCACACCCACACCCACACACACACACACACACACACACACACACACACACACACACACGTCTGTCCTCCTTTAGGTCAAGTCATATATTTGTGAAAAAAAAAATCAGTTTGCCATCAGTTGTCAGAAAATAAAAGGAATATCTTTGTCATAGTATGCTTTCAACATTAAATGGCTTTTCCATGTTTGGCGTCACACTGTTCAATGCATAGAATCAATGCCATTGATCTCTATGAAGTGAAACATCAGCTTTAGCATTACCCCAGGTGATGTGTTGATTATTGATTGTGCCTTGTAAAGTGGAACTCAAAGTTAAATTCATTTCAACACCTTGATTCATTCAAAAAAAAAAAAAAAAAAAAAAGAAGAACGTTTTTAAGCATATTATGAATGGTTTACTGATGACTCACTCATAGACAGTCACTTGTTGCCACCTACTGGCATAACAATGTAACTGAACTAACTGACAGCTTGAGAGCGCAGAGATCTGCCAGTGCTGATACTTCTAAAAGAACTAAGTGACTAACTGTTATAAATATAACCCAACAAGCTAATTTATATAGCCTATTAATAATAATAATAACAATAATAATGAAATAACGTTGCTATATCACAATATCATGCCACTCAAAACCACCGCAAGGGAAATTCCTTTACCACAACAGCCCTATTTTAATGCACCCCGCCCCGGTCCAGACCTGTACGTCATCTTACAAGTTACAACCATAACACAGGGCAATGACTGTGCGCGTGATAAAGCGTATTAGAATACAGTTAAAATGCCCCCCAAAAAAAGATATGAGGGCAAAAAAAATCCCCTGTATGGGTATTATTTCTAAACTATATGATATAATGATATAAATATGATATAAATATATCACACACAAGTAAAAGTGCTATTTTTCCCAAATATCTGCACAATTTCAAATGTGATATTGATTTTATTCAACAGTTTAATAATCAAGAAGTTAAGATTTTAAGTCTGATTTTGCTCAATTTCACCAATGAAAAAAGTTCTAAACAAAGCCACAGCAGATCTGATCTCTGAGCAACACACAGCTGTGTTTCATTACTGAATGAATTTGTGTTTTTTTAACTAAACAAGTGAGCCACTGAGTTACTGACTCATTCATAAAGACGGTCACTTGCTTCGTTCCTGAATGAATGAGCCGTTTGAATGAATCGGTTGAATGACTCATTAAGACTATTAAGAATCACTACATTACGTTAGACATCTTTAAATCAAACACCTGGCTTTATAGTTGTCTTAATATAAGGGAATGAAAATCTAATTGCCTTCTAATTGGGGTCTGAAGGGGTTTTGGGGCCCTAGAGATGTTTTGATATGCCCTCACATTTGAGATTATTTCAATTACTTATAAAATTTTAATTAAAAAGTCTGCTTACACTGTACTCAGCACAAACTCTGCTACAATTATATGTGAGCAGCATGCATGTAAAAGTTTCTCTTTTTTAGCAAATTATGTTTATGTGTTGTTAGTGAAAAAACAAACTTTAACTGAAATAAGGCCATAAAACAAATACTGTGTTCACAATACTTTTGAGTACTGGATCTTGTAGCCTAGATTTAGTTTTTTACTACAAAATGATGTGAAAATCATCCTAACCACTTATTCACATACAACAATAGATTGATTTAAATTTTGTAAGACACTATTTGTGTTAGAAAGGCTGTACGCAAGAGCATATTGTAAGAGCCATGCATATTGATGTGATTCACACCTGGGGACACAAAGACAGGGTTCGTTCAGATACTGTAAAAAGAAATTCCAGGACTTTCAAGGACTTTTCCAGCACTACTTTTTTGGTTTTCAAGGACTATAATCAGAGATTGCACTTATCAAACAATATTTTTAGTATTTTTAAAGTATTTTTTAAACTCAAATTAGAGATATATGGTATCCAAAATACAACTTACAACGCATTTTAAAATATATATTAAATACAAAGTTTATAATGGATATTATTGCTCAATAAATAATATTTTATATTATAATGTTGGCGTGCTTCATATCCAGAAACGGTCTGATGGGGGTTTATCAGATGGGCTGTTAATTTTGCGTGAAAAGATTGTATTTGAGTTTATTTTTTATTTTATTTTTATTGTATTTAAATAAGTCAAGCACTTTTCAAGTACCTCTTCGTAAATATGGCTGTTTTCCAGGACTTAAATTTCAAAAAGTCAAATTCAAGTACTTTAAGCACCTTGTATGAACCCTGCGAAGACACCCCCCATAATGGGCCTATCAGGGTGAAGGGAAACAAAAGAATGTGAGTTTTTTCGTAGTTTATTTTCAACGTAGTGCACAACATAATCAAAATACACATAATGAAGGTCAAAGGCACAATATTGAGCATATTGACCTAAACATATGCACCTTTGCCATTCCAGAAAAGAGTTCCTGTTCAACTGTAGAAACAAGTGAACCATACCTGGCATTTCCAATGTGTCTGCTGCTGCTTTTGCCATGCACTGAAGAACAAACACTGCCCCAACATCAGTAGTTGGTTATGGAGCTTATTTGTGACCCTGGATCACAAAACCAGTCACAAATCGCACGGGTATATTCGTGGCAATAGCCAAAAATACATTGTATGGGTCAAAATTATAGATTTTTCCTTTATGCCAAAAATCATTAGGATATGAAGTAAAGATCATGTTCCATGACGATATTTTGTACATTTCCTACCGTACATATAAAAAACATTTATTTTTGTGAGTTAATGCAGCACAATCACGAACATAAATGGACAACTTTAAAGGAGATTTTCTCAATGTTTCGATTTGTTTGCACCCTCAGATTCCAGACTTTCAAATAGATGTATCTCGGCCAAATATTGTCATATCCTAACAAACCATACGTCAATGGAAAGCTTATTCAGCTTTCAGACAATTTATAAATCTCAATTTAAAAAAATTGACCAATGTGACTGGTTTTGTGGTCCAGGGTCACATTTTACCATGATCATATCAGTCCAATGTAGTTAAACAGCTTGCTGACGGTACAGCACGAGACAAACAGTTTGAAGACACTCGTGAAAGTTTGAGTCAGAAGGACTCATCAGTGGTGCAGGTATCTGATCACTGTATAAAAAAAAAGAAGTAAAAAAGGAGAAAAAAAAAAAAAGAAGCCAACAACTGTAAACATGATGTCAGGAGCAATGATATTATTACACTAGAAATCACTAATAGCTTACTAATATTGCCCACAGATAAAACAGTTTTTTTGTGTGAAAAAGAGTCCTTTTCGTAGTCATGACACACATATGCTGTTTGTATTATCATAGAATTAATGACTTACTCAACAGTAAATGATATCCTCCGCTGGATCTTCCTTCTGAGGTAAATTCAAGGCTTATTCCACATATCGTGTCTTCTTCCAAAAATGATGAAACGTAGAGTAACCTGACGCAGCTTGATGGTTTGTTTATCCAGGTGATATGGGCGTTTACAGGTTCGTTTCACTCAGGTGGACAATTACCGTATGAATAGCCTGTGCTGCGCGTGGGTGTGACCACACTACAAATAACGAGCTCAGACAGGAAAGATTGTACCGCTCATTTGTTTCATAAGAATTACATAATCAGCGAAGATTTGATTTCAATTGGTTCATTTAAAAGTAGACATTTCAAGCTCTCTATTCACATTTCTCAAGTCTGTGTGGCAAGTATTCGAAGATTTTCAGAAAGAAGTTCATGGAGATTGAAACAGCAGAAAGCGCACCCTGTTTGCTGAGTGGTTTTTTTTTTTTGTAATTATGAGAGCACTGAAATAAAAATAGACCTTGAAGAATAGTTTGAAATGATGTCTTACAGTTATCTGTATGGACAGGAAAAAATGCAGCAAAATGCTTTGGCGCGTTCGTGGACCCCAGAGGGTTAACAATAGCCGCTTTCCGACCAAGTAGTTACAGGAACTTAGTTATAGGAACTGCCCACTTCTAAACAGTTCTATGAACTACTCTCCCCCAAACTCGGTTTTGCTGTTTGCGTTCGCACTGGCCAAGTGGCCATAGGAACTGGTAGGAGGGGTAAGGGAGTGACGCAAGCACGGTGACTTATTTTGACGGCGCGACGGACCTTTATTTTGGCGGCGCTGAGAACGCCAGAGCAAACAATGCTCGCATTCTCTGTGTTTATTAGTTAGCGATCTGTCTAACAGTACTGTTTAATATGTTATTAGATAGAATTGTTATAGAAAGTACACAGTATATACACAGAAAGTATAGCCTATGCCGTGTTGTTGATGTCCAGTGTTGCTAGCTGGGCAGATAAACATAATCATGTTTGGCTTGGTCCCCTCAAAGTTGCATTGGATTTTCTCTTCAGCATAAAGGTTTAGAGACCCATCTATCACTGTTTTCCATGTTTGTATAGTTAGTTTCTGGAGTAAATATATTAGCTATAATCTGTGTGTTTACATTATAGCTGTTTTAAAAATGGAGGGTGCTGGTGTTCCGCGTGCGTTCGGTCATCAGCGTACACTAACGTCACGGGTGGTTCCTATAGTGCTGGTTTAGACCCTACTCTCAAGTAGGACCTAAATTAGTTCCTCTAAATGGAGTTCCTAGAACTAAAATCGTTCCTAGTTCCTGCGGTGCGAACACGCCGACATCCGGGTACTTTAGCCAATAGTTCTAGGAACTGTGAAAAGGTTCCTCCGGTCGGAAAGCGGCTTATAACTAAACTAGTCTCAGCCTCAGACGTCACGGCCACAGACTGTTGGCTGAACGTCAGATGCATAAGGCACACAAACAGGAGTTTCGAATTCGTCATCTGATTGGTTGAATTCTACAGGACTTCAGGGAGACGTGTGTGTCGCATTCATTAACGTTCCGCCTGGAAACAAAGATGCCGTAGTGCCAAACCCCCTCATGGAAAAAAGAAAGCTGTCGTGTTTACAACTGTGATAATAAGCGCTTATCAGGATCAACTAAACGTTGGATTTTCAAAAGTATGTAAAGTTCGTGTTATAGACTCTTTAAAATAAGTCCAAGAGGTTTTTTTTTTTTTACACTGTTATTGTAGGGACATCGAAGTTACATTTTCATGCCCCTAAACATGACACGGAACAAAACAAACTGTGATTGGCTGCTTTACATGTCAGTCAGACGGTCAGTCAGGGCAGTCCTTGGCCAATAAAAGGACTCCAGACCTTCTACCGTCAGTCTGAAGGTCTGGCTACGCGAGACTATAACTAAACCAACTGTGCATTTATAGTCACGGACACATGAAAACAACTTACAGAGGAACCTTTATGTTTTTTTCCATCTTCTTTCCCATCTTCAGCATCATCAGAGTCGCCATCACTGTCCAGGGCAGGCAGCTCTGGGTCCAGCGGAGGCTCATACAGAGCTGTGTTCAAGGGCAAGTAGCGGAGCTCATTTGGAGAGTACCTTGATGAGGCAAGAAAAGCTCAGTCAGAAAGCTAAACAGTGGCTACATTTTAGGACAACATTCCAGCATCGTTCTCAAGTACAATGGAGATTACAGTGACTCATCAACAGGAAAATCAGAAGCTCAGCAGGATTTGCAAAAAAAGAAGCAACAATTTATTACACAATTCACCTTTTGTAGTACTCTTGGAACTGGCCAGGAATGAGTGCAACTGGGTAAGGACCGGTCTTGGTTCTTTCTGGAGGGAGGACTTTGTATTTTCCTTGAGGTACCTGAATAATCTACAGGTAAAAGAGAAAGCGCGAAACAAATAAGTTAATAAATGTTTACATAGGTGTTCAGAGCCATTGCTAGGGTGTTGTAGGTCCTATGGTTTTCTACACATACTTTTCATACGTTTTCTACACAGAATTTTGTTAATATGCCTGTCTCGACAAGTATCCTTACTAACACAGTCAGTTACGTCTTAAGTGAATGTAAACAGATGAGAAAGAAAACGGATGCGTATCAGTATATTGGATCCATGCCTTCGGTCTTAGAGTGACAGCAGCCTAATATTCATGTTGCTCTCTGTGTTAGAGCCCTGCATTTCAGCCAGAGCCCGACAGGCCCCGACTTATTTACGCCCCTGGGGCCGGGCTTCGGGCCAATTTTAACGTCATAGTTCACATGCGGGCCGGGCCTCTGGCTTTTTTTGGGTTATCCTTCTTTTTATATTTTTAGACATTTATTAAAAAAAAAATATGAGAAGTTGACGTCGACGATAGAAAAACAAACATAGAAAGACATTTCATAACCTCATAATCTTACACTGACATATGACTGACATGAAAGTCTCACGCACGCACGCACACAGAAGGTTTCCCATCAGCGCGACCCACGATTCACCTCATGTGCAAATAATGGAGAATATTAAGAGAAAAATCGCAAATGGCCAACTTAAAACGCAGCGGGAAGAGTGATAGAAGAGAAGAGGACTGGGTTAAAATCTCCTGTGGATGCTATTCTTTTTCCACGATGCTCTCTAAGAGACCGTTCTAACTTTTCGTTTGATTGGGCTTTATTTTCGTTTAACTGTTGAAACTAGCTACTGGAAAAAAGAATGGCCATGTTCTGTGGTGGATTTTTGAGGTAAGATAACCGGCAAGTTTGTTTTTAATTTATTTAATTTAATTTGTTTAGATTGTAGGCTGTTGCTCATTTCATTTGCGAGCGCTGTTGCGAGCAGCCTGAGCCTGCCTCAGTATTTCAAAAATGTTGTTTTACTCACTGTGGTTTATTAAACTTACTGTCTGTGTGATATGCTTGAAATGTTTTAGGCTATATCTATGGATTTTATTGTAGCCAAGTAAAGTATTAGCGTTGATTTGAAAGGCTAAACTGATCACATGTTTTACTCGCTGTCTCTGCTGCTTGGTCGTAATTTTTTTTTTTAAATGCTCCAAACCTTTGTCTAAATTAACTTAATAAAGAAATGAAAAGAAACATAACTAACAAAACTGACCTATATTAATGGCTGCAAATAGGGCAGGCTGCCGCTGTGTAATGAAAAAAAATTAAAAAAACGGGCTCGGGTCGGACTCGGGCTGATAATTCTGATGAGCTGTCGGACACAGGTCGGGCTAGGGCCTGAGCGTCTCGGGCCAGGGCCGGGCTCGGGCCTAGATATGAGGCCCGTGCAGGGCTCTACTCTGTGTCAATGTTTATCAAACAAAAAAAGACAGAAAATCCCTATTACTGACTGTTCAGTTGTCTTTAATAACATTTGATCTATTAGTTAGGGCTAGAAGCTTTTGCTGTGGTATCAAAGTAAAGTGTTATTTAAACAAGAAATAGAAAGAAAAGTTATATTTGTCCCCGCCAACACACACTTTTTTTTCTTTGACGATCCGAAAAATGATCGGATCTGCGACTCAAAAAGTGCAACATTATACGAACCATAAGTTTTCTGGGTGGTTACTAGGATAATGTTATGTGGTTATCAGGGTATTCTGGCTGACTATAATTAGACTATAAGTTTAAGTCAAATTTCTCTATAACTGAGGGGAAGTGCTTAGAGAAGTGTACGTCTAAAAGTGGAGTGCTAGATGCTTTCATTTGTGTATCTAAATGAAGCTGTTTTATATGAATTTTACACACTGTAGACCACAATCAGATTATCAAAGAACATAAGCATATCTTACATGTGTTTGAAGGTCAAAATAAGCCCTTCTCTCTTCCATCCGCTCTCGGTTGAAATTACTGTTGAATTCAGCAGCTTTTTTAGCTGCTTTCTTTATGTACTCCGGCACTTTACTGGCTTCAACTTTTTGAGGATTCTGTTGCTGCATTTGCTAAAAAGAAAAAGTCAGACCATTAGCACTCACATACTTCATTATTAAATTATATGCAAACAAGGATATAACAGTTTACACGTTTTTGAAAAAAGTCACTTATGCTCACCAAAAATTATTCGAATTTAAAATTATTTTCTACTGAATATATTTAATATGCAATTTATTACTGTGATAGTAAAGCTGAATTTTCAGCATTAGTCCAGTATTTAGCATCACATGATCCTTCAGAAATCATTCTAATATGATGATTTGTTGCTCAAGAAACATTTCTGGTTATCATCAATTCAATATCAGTTGTGCTGCGTAGTATTTTTGTGGAAACTGTGATATTTCAGTATATCAGGATTTTTTTTTAATGAATAAACAAAAGTAACTTTACTCATGAGAACACAGATTATTCCTAGATTTTAGGGCTGTCAGTTGATTAAAACAATGAATCATGTTCTCTGCATTAACATGAATTATATTGAACCTGCAGAAATTTTCCTATAAATGTATTATCGTTTCCAAATGTGCATTGTGTATAATAAATACATATATCTCCCTACTAACCTGCAGCAGTGTAGTACTCGTTTACAGTGTTTTTCACATACTGATCATATTTCATACCTGTTGAGTTTCCATTTATAAATGAATTTGACTGGTAAACAGGATTTGCTTGTGTTGTGCTTGTTGTGCTCTGATTCCAGTTATTTAAAATAGTTTGAATGAATGCGCGGTAACACTTTACTTGAAGGGGTAAGACTGACATGACACCGTCATAATCATGACATGACACGTCATGAATATGAAGGAGGTTTTATGCATGTTTATGACAACTGTCATTAAGTGTCATTCGCTCAATTATGACATTTTTAATGTAAATATGACATTGTGTGAGATGTTTTTGTTATGGCAACTTGACATTACTAAGACAACACAACCTGTCATAAATATGTCATAAACATGACATAGCAGATTAATTATCAAACTTAAGAAACCACTTAGCTTTATGGGTTAACATTTCATTAAACTGTCATGTGGTTGCTTTTGACATTGGCTGTCATGAAGACATTATAACATTTTTAATGACAAATTAAATTTGTGCCACTGTAGTTGAGGTCAAGAAAAACATTCATGACACAGTTATAATGGCCTCATGACAGCCAATGTCAAAACCAACCACCTGACAGTTTAATGAAATGTTAACCCATAAAGCTAAGTGGTTTCTTAAGTTTGATAATTAATCTGCTGTGTCATGTTTATGACATATTTATGACAATTTATGTTGTCTTGGTAATGTCAAGTTGTCATGACAAAGACACTGACAGGTTATGATGTATTAGTTTATGTCAAATTGTCATAAAGACATCTCAAACAATGTCATATTTGCATTAAAAATGTCATAATTGAGCGAATGACACTTAATGACAGTTGTCATAAACATGCATAAAACCTCCTTCATATTTATGACATCTGCCATGTCATGATTATGACGGTGTCATGTCAGTCTTATGCACACCCCTTCAAGTAAAGTGTTACCTTCTCATTTTAAGTGGCGTTTAGTCAAGTAGGTGGCTCCAGCTCCAGCACACTGAAAATATACATAAGCGGAAGCCAGCGAGCCATACTTTGAAAACTAAACCCAGTGCAAGTAGTTCATTGAAATAGATTTTTTATTGTAACAATGTATACCTATTCAATGTTAATTGTGATCAATGTAAGGCATCCTTCCTGAATAAAAGGATTAATTCATTGAAATAAATATAAGAGTACCATATAATTTATATAACGAATAAAAGAGTGTGTTACTCACTGCACTAAGAGTGCTCACAGAGTACTCCTTAGTTATCCTCTGCCGCTCTCGCTCCTGCAGAATGACTGAGTACTCGGCATGTTTGGCTGGGTACTCCTTAATCATCAAATCAATAACTTCATCACTCCGCAAAGCAGTGAGACCTAAAGGAAGACGGGTGGAACGTCAATATAGGATCCTCACATTAAGTCTTAGACTAGGCTGATACAGTGAATTATTAATACTATTATTAGTACATCACATTAAGCTACACATCAAGGCTGAAAAGCTGTTGAGCAAATTATTAATGAAATCACTGTGTCGGAAAAGTAAACCATCTCATTATGAGACAATCAATCAGTTAATTTCAGGGTAAGACGAAAGTCACCTGTTGTCAATTTTACAACGTCATTTTTTTTTCTGTTAAGCAAATTCAAGATAATAAAAGAAATGGAAGCGAGAAAGACTGAATTATTAAAATCTTACCCAGTGTGCACTGCGTTTCCGTAATGACATTTTGCTCTCTCAGATAAAGTTTTTCTTTGTGAGACAGGTCTCTTCTTTCCATATCTGGTATTAAGTTGAAAATTAAAACGTGTTGACAGCAAAACACAAAACTTCATCTCTATCATCAGTAACTGAATCTGAAAATAAAACCACTATTGGACCGATAACATGAAAACCATTCAATTCAATTTTCCCTGCTGATAGTCAGAGGCTTGTCGCTCATACCTGGATATTTCCGTTTGAATGACGTGACTCCCAAGTACTCGCTCACTTGTTCTTGTAACATATAATACTCCCCTGTGTCATCCGGAGGCCATTTGTATTCTGTCAGATTTTCAGCAGGGAAGTATGTTGGTCTGTAATGAAACAGCAAGGCTCAGTACACAGACAGTGACACTGGGCCAGAATGAGGAGGAAAAATTGAAACGCCACAAACGGGTGCAGTTTCATAGAAATAAATATAATATGATGGTGCAAGAAAAACTGCTAAATAGTTCCACTGTCATAGTGAAGGAATATATTTTAATAGTAAAATAATTATGGCTCGTAAGAAATATTTCTACATAAATTCTCTTAACCCACACATTGTGTTCTGGTCATTTTGACCCAGAGAGGATTTTCTTTTCCCCAAATATGCTAGTTAATGCTATCGCACTGGACGAAAACTTCCTCACAAAGGGTATTACAACTTTTTTTTAATAATTTGTATAGTTTTTGGGGGATTTTTCCCCCCTCAAAAATGACCGGCCTACAAAAAAACGCATTATAAATCTCTCGTTACGCTATGTCTTTGCCAAATATTTGGTTCAAACTTTGTGTCAACTTGTTTTATTTTATTTTAGCATACGGTCACGCCAACCTAGCCGTTACACCAACTATGACATTATGAATACGTCAGTTTGACCTTTTCTTATCAGACCAAAACATAAGTTTAGGAGGATGTAAGTTTCCTGGATATATTAGTTGCTCTTCACTTCCACTTCTCTTTTACCTCTACTGTCATTCCACAACTATCTTACTTCTTTTGGATACTTCTTTCTCTATAGTCTGATCTTCACAATCTTCACCTGTTAAATACAACACTTTGGAGTTTATAATAAACTATAGAATAAGATAGATCTTATATTTGTTTAAACTTATTTGCTATTACAATTTTAATGTTTACTTGATTAATTTGTTTGTCTATAATTGTACTTAAATTTGTAATTCCCTATTCAAATTGAACATAATCACTGCTTGACTGCCTGGATATCATTGCATCACCGGCCAAAATAATAATAATAATAATAAAAAAATAAAAATAATTCAGCCTTAATTCACTGGCAAGGTTTAAAGGGCCATGAGACTCTAAACCAAATGTTCTGAGATTTTAACAGAGTTATGTGTGTTGAACATCATAGAAGTAAATTTTACCATCTGTTAGTTTTGATTGTAGGAGAAATTTGTGAAAAAACAAGGAAACGCTATTTCCAACTTACGGGTTTAAATTCGTCTTCATGTCAGCATCACAGGACGTCTCGTTTTCTTGCACTATAGTGGATTGATGACTCATCGGTGTCTCATAATTATTCATAAGACTGCATGTCCTCAACCTATGAAAAGATTATTCACGACAGCACGTGTTGATTTCCTATGACAGGCGCTTCAAACAGTGAGATGATCACATACAGTAAGTGAGAGATGCATTAATGGATCAAAAACTAGTGTTTTTTTTTTTTTAGCTTTGTAAGAGTTTCTGTGTCACATAAGTTCTCTTCAATAGATCCTGAATCTTCGACACAAATCCGATTCATCCACACTGTTAGTGTGACCGGTCTTTACGGCCCGTCAACCAGTAAACGCCTTATAAAAACACAGCAAAAGAAGCCTCAAAAGTCATCAAAGATGCAACAGATGCATGTTCATATATATTTTCGATGCAGAGAAGAAATGATGTGCATGAAATTATAGCAGTCACAGGATATGTACTGTATGTATTTGTGTAATTTACAGTGATCTTACAAAACCACAAGTATATTGTGTAGGTGTACATTGCAGTGTGCATCTGTGTTGCGGGTCTCTCCACTCCGCAGCTCATCATGCACACTTTTGCAGCATTTTCAAAACTGTGGTGAGAAGAGAACTGACTGCTGCTGGAACAGTACATGTATGATTCTTTTTTATTAACCCTTTAATAAAAACACCTGTGTGTGTGTGTGTGTCAGATGTGCTGCTCACCCCAGCTCTTGGTTGGTCGTGTCACAGCTCCGGGAACTGTCCCCTGAACCCATCCTGCGTCTCTTGAGGGCTTGACTACCATCACTGGAATTCTCCTCAATGTCATCCTGTTTCAAGAGACATAAATAAGATTCCTTCAAGGAAATTTCAACGTTCCCCATTGGGAGGAATTGAGAGATAATGTTTAGCAGCGCTACCTAGATCTAAAACCATACTATATTGCCGTAATAAGCTATCAGTGTCTGTCCAAAACCATCTAAATAATACACGTGGGGTCCTTTCATGCGTTTTAATTTCTTTTAGACAAGAAGTTTCACCCTGAGCATCATCTATGTCTTTAGCTCGCTCTCGGCTAGCAGGCTAATAGTAAATAAACAAAGGCGACTTTGGCTCGCATTCAAGTTTTTACCGACGCAGTAATAGCATGTATGTGTGCCTCATAATCTACAATGTTATAAGTGCAGTCTGTGCTACAAGATGTAGCCGTAAACACCCACAGACCTTCACGGACTGCGTCCCAGGAGTCGCGGGATTGCTATCGCACGGTCTCGGCGACAGAACAGCCGCCATGTTGATGTTCTGCTAATGAAAGAGTGTCGCATTCCGACTGGAAACTAGGAACACGAGGAAGTGTTCTGACCTCAACACGCAAAAAGAACCGTGCAAATATTTTATGTTGAATTTTATTTTTACAAATTTTTTAATTTATATTTTATACACTTTTCATTGGAATAGTTTATACTTAATTTACAAGCAATATTCGCTATGCTTTTTTATTATTAATTGAATGGACATCGTTTAAAACCACAAAAGGCTAGATTACTTTGATTATCTCTCCACAACGTTTCAGCATTTGCCCGTAGCTTTATTTGATGCATTAAAATTTAAAGTACAATACACTTTGACCTTACAGCGGGGGTAAAATCTAAATTAATTAATAAAATATGTAATGAATAATAATAATGATACAAACGTTTTAATTTATGTTAAGAGTTGAGTACCTTCCTTGACCATATAACATTTGTGTTAAACTGGTCTTATTGTTTTTATGAAATACTATTCTTTTAAATACTGTTTGCGCTCAATTTCCTTATGACCCCTTGTCATTTGATTTGTGACAATTTGAGATAATAAATTATTATTATTATTATTACTATTAATGTGACGTCTGTTATGTTCTTAAATAATACAATGTGTGTGTGTGTGTGTGTGTGTGTGTGTGTGTGTGTGTGTGTTTCTTTACTGTATCCCTAGAGTAGGAGACAAATGATAAATTATTGCAACCTAACGGCATAATTTATTAATTACAAGATATTACAGGGGGGAAAAAGTGAAAACACATCGAAAATGTGTTTACTTCAGTGAAGGCTATATGAATGACACCTCAGCTGTCCAATCGTAGACCGCTTGAAAAGTCTTAGTAGCCAATCGGGACGCAGGAGGCGGGGCATAAAAAAAAAAAAACAGGCAGATCTCCTCGCGCGAGTGTCAGGAACAGGAAGTGGAAGCGGCTGCTGCTAAGTGAGTGAAGCACAGGCACTTTCTTCAGAAACTTCGGCTGCCTCTGACGGCTCCGGTGCTTTGAAAGATGGACAGCCAAGGAAGAAAAGTGGTGGTTTGTGATAACGGAACAGGGGTACGTTCGCAACTCTAACACCTGTCATTTATTTTCGGCTCGTTTAGCTTTTGACTAAAGTTAAATGAGAGTGAGGAAGACAGAACCCTAACAGGAAGTCATGAAAGCTTAGCGCATATATAAGGAATGTGTGACAGCTGCACTTATATTCATCTCTGCCGAGAACTCGGTGTTATCCTGCTGTGAAGCGATTCATGTTCTTTATTTCTCATATTTAAGATAAAGCCAGCTCAATACAGTCCGCATTAGATGCTAGCAGCATAATTGCTGTGAAATGTGGGGAGATTTGGGTATATGATCCTGATATATCGCTGCATACATAATAATATAAACACAATGGCACACAAATGATCATTTGGTGTTTTCGTTTGTGGGTCGGTTGCGTGATCAAACCCCCTTGGGCTCAATCCTGCAGCTAGCAGCGTTATCTCAGCCTGCTAGCTTGCTCCTGTCATTGCTGTCATAATAACGTTACATCATTGAGATTAATTTTGCTTTACAGTGGCTACAGTTAAAACATGCTGTTCCCATCCACTATGAATGTTGCCTTTTATGGATCATCCACTTGCTTTGATAACGTTTTGCATAATGCAAGCACCGGGTGATGTTAGCTACTTCCTCTCGCGCCTTTCGGCGGATTGCTGTGTAAGACAAATCGAGTTTCACTAATGTTGGGGAAGATCTGTGTTGGTAGATCATAAATTCAGGACATCATACATAATATAATTGATGCCTGGTATAATTTACCCTGGGATTTTGGGGGCGTGGTCATATATTTTGACGTCATAGTTGGCCGGGGGAGTGACGTGATCAGAATGCAAACAGTGAGATCTGGGAATAATGTGATCAAGGAATATTTTAGTAGTATATTTTTAGTAAATGCTAAAAGTGGTTGCGCCAATGAAACAAAGAGCCGTGATGAGTCAGAAGGAAGTGATGTCACCTGTTAAAACCACAGCATGCACAGAGAAAGCAAGTGTTTGCTTGACCAATAAACGAGCCTGAAAGCCTTCACACCATTTTTGGAATCGTGTTACCATGAGAAACAAGTGACATTTTTAGTGAGTTTTATGCAAACTTATTTGTTGGTGATGATTCACAGAGCAGTTGTTGTTATAAAAATGTACAGATCATCACATGCTGTATGAACTATAAAGTGCAGCAGGAGTTAGCCCTAAAACCTGGAAACCTGTTTTTTTTTTGTTGGTTAAATGCCTGAAATAAGGTCTGTGGTCATTTTTATGTGTCGTGTGGAAAGCAGTTGCTAAACAGTGGCTCAATGGAACTACACACACACACACACACACATGCAACCGTAGTTAGACACATGTATGATTCTTTATATCTTCAACAGACTTCAGCAGATGATTTTGCTAAACTAACACAATACAACAAGATGAAGGTGTCCGCTAACATGACAATAAAAAGTTACCAAAGTATAAAATGTAAAAGTTAATACATATAAAAACTAGGGGTGTAACAATATATCGTTTCACAATATATCGCGATACAAAAATGCAACAATATGTATCGTAGCTAGTTCACCCAAAATGAAAAATTACTGCGTGATAAAATTTAAGTTTACAGAGTTTTCGTGTCAGTACTACATTAAACTACTAGATATAATGTTGAATCTAATGTATAATAATGCAATGGGGGAATATTTGTGGGTCCTGATAATGCCAAATGTCTGATGTTACCAGTAAAAAGTGGCCTACATTATTTAAAATATTTTAATATTTAATAATTTAATATTTTTATTATTGCATTTGGGTTTCCAGCACCAAGTCCAAGCGTATTCATTCACACCTACAATATAATACCAAATTTAGCATTTTAATCAACAGTTAATTTTTCGTTAACATTTAAGACATATGTCTTGGAGTATCGCAATAATATCGTATCGTGAGTTCAGTATCGTGATATGTATCGAATCGTGACATGAGGGTATCGTTACACCCCTAATAAAAACACAAACCAACACATTCTCACACTTGTGAAAGTTTATCCCAATTTATGTGGGAAGCTGTGTAATGTTGTGGCATCATTAATTCTTACTGTAAGTTGACCGTGTTTGGAGCTTTCGAATGCGGCATCTACGTATACATATCTATGATAAAGCGTATATCAGGACATTAAACGGCATCACATCAAACTGTTTTGGTTTAGATTGAAAGAGTTTTCGGAGACAGCCATCGTGACGTTGAAGTCATGTTCCTGTGGTGTAGTTCTTTATAGCTTTGGCTTTTATTTCCGGTGATTGCATTTAGATCATAAAAGTTGTGTTCATTTGTGAAGATTATCATGATGAACAAAACATGAAGAATCATACATTTTTGTTGGTTAACAGAGATTATTTTCTGCAAAAGTCCAAAACCCAATGGAAAATGCAGTCGAGGGAACCAGTGTGACGCTAACTTCCTGATTGGCCTACACAATTATGTCATTCTTGTGGCACTCTGTTGCAGTATTTTATAAAACATATGTGTTGTAGCATTAAAACCAGGCCTTTTGTCATTGGAAATTCAGGAAAAATTCTATACAATTAAATATATTTTTTCTAATTATGCTCATCTTGCTAGAAATTGCTATTTTTGAGTGCAAATCTCTATGAAATGGATACTTTTATCCTGTAATCACAAAAACCTAGTTGGTCAAATATTGTAGTGACTGTGATAATAATAATAATATTTGCCATTGTTATGGTCTGCAGGTGGTGAGGTTATATGCTAAATGCAAAAAAAGAAAAGAAAAAAAGTATATATATTAATTTTTTTCTTTGTTGCACGTAGCACATGACCTCTGCACCTGCGGACCATAACAACGGCCAATCATCAAGATGTGTTAAAGGCATCAAATTCAGTTTTGTTTTGCTGTCGTGTTGTCTCTCCTGTTTAAACAAGTAGAGGATGAGCACAGTCTTCTTCATTACTTTTCTCTCTCTCTCTCTCTCTCTCTCTCTCTCTCTCTCTCTCTCTCTCTCTCTCTCTCTCTCTCTCTCTCTCTCTCTCTCTCTCTCTCTCTCTCTCTCTCTCTCTCTCTCTCTCTCTCTCTCTCTCTCTCTCTCTCTCTCTCTCTCTCTCTCTCTCTCTCTCTCTCAGTTTGTCAAGTGTGGCTATGCCGGATCCAACTTCCCAGAGCACATCTTCCCAGCACTGGTGGGCAGGCCCATCATCCGATCCACAACTAAAGTGGGCAACATTGAGATTAAGGTGAGGTCCGCACTCGCACTCAGTCTACTCTCTGCCTGGTCAGATGATCAATTTGGAGTTTGTTAGAGAATACGGTGTATTGAAGGATTCTCAAAAGTAATGTTCAAAACTTTTAGCTTTGTTGTTTTAAAGTCCCCCTGTAGTCAAGGCATATCATTCGTCATAGCATCATAATACACCCGCATCATATACCCTCTATATTGCTAAATCTTCCGATATTTCATATCAACAGTACAATATACCAGGATAACCTTGCATCTCTCGAGACTCCCCTGCTAGTTTGCTGTTAATGATATGCTAAAGCTCGCTCACACGTTGATCTGATTGGTTACAAGGTAGTTTGTGACGTCAGAAAAACCAGAGATTTCAAAGCGTGTTTTTGAGACTGTCTTTGGTTCGCTGCAGTTTTAAGGAGAAAATACTCAGCAATGGTGTCGACTTATGAATTTGCACATGGTTTGTCTGCAAGCACATTAAAAACACCACATAGACATATAAACAACATTAAATACTTGATTGTGACCACAGGGGGACTTTAAAGCCTTCATTCTGTCCTGTTTGACCTTCTTTTAATACTTACACTCTTTCCTTCTTGTTCTTCACATGGTAAAGTAGAATAGCAAAAAAATGGTAAGTGCAGCCCGACGTTTGCTCTGTTTAACACACTTATCGCCTGCTGAGGAGAGTGTGTTGCACCATGCAGTGTTACAGTGGTGTTGCAGATTATTGACCTTCGATTTCTATTTGTTCTTGATTTATTTTGTACAGTTTCTCATTCCTTATAGAAAATCACAGTTTCTTTTACTGAAGTTTATATCATTGCCCGGCCCTTTATTTTGTGTATTGTATTATCTAAATTGCCACAGTGCAAGTGCTCTTACACTGCACTTTGTCTTCTGTTTCAAAGCTGCAAATGTCTTTCACAGAACTTGGCATCTATTCATATCCCCATCAGACATTATAGCTTAATTTCCTTCTCCGGTCCGAAATAGATTTAGCAGAAGTCGGCCTCAAGATGGAGGGAAATGTTGATGTCTCTGCACTTTGTGTAGCGGCCCATCATCCTGTCTGTCTGTTCAGTGTCCTCTGGCCTCTAGAATAATGTTTGAGGAACTAGAAGAAAACCAGTAAGCTCTTAATAGATCCTGAGTGCCACAAAAGATGCATTGGTAGCAGTGTTCACAAGATATTGTACACGCAGAGCTCCTTTTTTTCAAAACACTTGTAGACAACGCTGAATATGCCTTTTCAGAGAAACTAAATGTTACTGAAGGTGTGCTGTACCCAGGAAGTTAGTCAGACAGATGAAATTTAAGGACAGCGGGGCTCCATTGAAAACACATGGCACTAGCAGACACATCCTGTGCCGGTGCCAAAGAACACACTGTACCCGTGCACGACGTGATAATCCATACAATTAACATTCAGTGATTCATTCAATACTCAAAGCCTTCCTAGTTATTAGAGATGTTCTCTCAGACAAGCATCTCTATTACCAAAGTGTGTTTATAAAAAAAAGCCACTCTTTGGATTTAAATAGGCACATGCTGAAGAGTCTATGACTGGATCATTATTGCAGTGATTATTATGTTTCTAGCATGTTATATATTTGGCAACAGTTCTTCTAACCATAATTGAGGGAGTGTGTAGCTTTTTATTTCTTAAACAACCATGTATGAAGAAGCGTGGAATAATGGCCATATTCCAGGATGACAATGTCAGGATTCATCATGTTTAAATGGTGAAATAATGGTTGTGAGGAGCATGAATAATCATTTTCACACAGTTGGCTCCTACCTTCATTGAAAGTGTTTGGGATGTGCTGGAGGAGGCTTTACAAGAGTGCTGGACTCTTGCATTGTCAATACAAGATCTTGACCAAACACTGATGCACCTCTTGATGGAAATAACATGTTGTAATTTCCATCAAGAGGTGCATACATTTTTGCAAGAGTCAAGCTCTCTGTAAAGTCTACTGGAATGATGTTTCTTCCTACATGGTTGTTTAAGAAATGAAAAGCTACACACTCCATCAATCAGGGTTAAAAGAACGTTATAGTCGTTATAGTTATGGTGTGGACTTCCCTATTCTCATAGAATTAGAACGATTAATAAAACTTCTTTGGTGTGAACAGGTATTAAAGGGGTCATGAACTGAGAATTAAAATTTCCTTGATTACGAGGTCGCTATACTATAAAAATATCATGTACGTTTCAAAACTCAAAACTTCCTTGTTATTTCAAAAACAGCTTTTATTGAAACCAAGGCCAGAACACGATATGATCTGAAAAGTGTGGAATTATGATGTAATAGTGGCGTGAAAGACCGCCTTTGAATATCAACGCCTACGTCTACATCACTGCATCTTTGGCGCCGCCTACTGGCGTGTTAGTGAATGGTGACACGAGAACGAGAAAAGATCGACACAGGATCAATATCGTTACCTTCTGATGGATGCTGATGCTAGGAATGTGTTTTTTACTATGTGAAAGTCTCAGCAGGGCATTATTTGTTTGTATTCGGTACATTTCACTGTGGATTATTTGGTAATTCAGTCTCAATTTCAGCGCAGGCTTTGCAAACAGACCTTTACGATATGGATCCATCAGAAACGTCACAAACATGATTTCTGATGTGTAATTATTCAAGTTCAGACAGATTTTCTTTCTCAAAATCGTTCAGTGCTGTTAATGCATCAGTAAATCAAGCCATTGACTAAACGATCAACTTCACTTTTTTTCTTTATTTGTGTCTGTTATTTAAACTGTGATTAAATTATATACAAATAGCGATTTAAAAAAAGAACACTCCCTTTACAATCGCTGAAGCTGTCAATCACACAGCGTGACTTTATCTGGACACTTGTCAAAACTCCTGTTATGTAATCAATGACGCTGTTACACTGCACAAAGAAGCTCTTACTGTATTTACATCGTGTTTGCATTGTTATTTATGGTGAAAGCATTCGTGAGAGTGCAGAAATCACAATGCAATGATAAGATCACTTCATTCACGCGATCAACCGACTGTCTGTCATCTGCTCAATGCTCATCACTGCAACATTTCATGTGATGGGAATAGATCAAAATATAATTCTAAACTCTTTTCACAATTGGTTAATCTCGACAGCTGTAATAGTAAAAACGTGCGAAAAGTTTTCGAGAGAGTTTCACATGTAATACTTACGTTAGCCCAGTGGTTCCCAATTCCAGTCCTCGTGACCCACTGCTCTGCACATTTTGTAGGTCTCTCTTATCTGACACACTCAGTTCAGTTCATGGAGTCTCTCCTAATGAGCTGATGATCTGGTTCAGGTGTGTTAAATAAGGGAGACATACAAAATGTGCAGAGCAGTGGGTCATGAGGACTGGAATTGGGAACCACTGCGTTAGCCAATCACAGCAGTGGGAGTTTACACAGCAGTCTCACACAGACACGCCCCTTCAAACAGAGCGTTCAAATCAGAGGGCTACAATCAGGCTAGGAAAAATGCCTTTTATTTCTAAATAATGACAATTTTTAATGTAAAAATCTTATTAACATTAAAAGTGCACCTTAGGAAACATGTGAGGGTTTATCTGGGGTAAAGGGTGGTCAATGCAAATTACTAACATGTTGTTGTGCATGGAGATCTGCTGTTCTGTGCATGTTGGTTCTAGTGAACGAGTGCAACATCTGTCCGTACGCCCATCTCATCTCAGCGGCTGTGTTTACTGTGCTTGAGCCGTAACGAAGGCTTCCTCGTGACCCGAACCCTAACTGCACCAAAGTGGATGAGCTGTGGCACATGAGATTGAAGCTGCCACGTTGAAGTGTTTTTGGCGGATATACTGTATCACTGACCTCTGGTTTCGTCATCATAGCTATGAGCCGAGATGGTTTTCCTAACCTTTGTCTTATGATCGCTCAGGATCTGATGGTGGGAGATGAAGCGAGTGAACTGCGCTCAATGCTGGAGGTGAACTATCCGATGGAGAACGGCATCGTCAGGAACTGGGATGATATGAAGCACTTATGGGATTACACCTTCGGCCCGGAGAAGCTCAATATCGAATCGCGCAACTGCAAGATCCTCCTCACAGAACCTCCCATGAACCCGACCAAGAACCGTGAGAAGATCATAGAGGTGTGTAGTCAGACCATTCCTGTGAAGTCACATTTCACACCGTAATCCAAAGAAAACAATTAAGAAATTATTCTTTCCATAAAGACAAATGAAGCCTACCCACCCCCCTAATCTGAGTTATTATATTGCTATAATTCTTGTTTGTAATGGTAAATTTCGTAAGTTTCTTATTACTGTTAAATTTCATGAGATAACTTTTAGTGTTAAATATATCCTAAAATTAAGTGTGAGAACATGCACAGATGAGAGTTTTGATGCCCTTAATTATGAATATACACTCCTGTTCAAAAGTTTTAATTTTAAGTCAAGTGAAAGTCAACATTTTTACATTGTTACATTTCTATTTTAAATAAATGCTGTTAAGATGAATAAATATATCACGGTTTAATTTGTCTTTGTTTGTCCCACTGCCCTTTAGGTCATGTTTGAGACATACCAGTTTGCAGGTGTTTACATCGCCATCCAGGCTGTGCTAACACTTTATGCTCAAGGTGAGTTATACCATGCACTGTATTAACCTTGTGCATGACATTATTGCTCAGTGTTGAATTGGCAAACATTTTATTGCGATCAGTGCGTCGCTTGTTTCGGACATTCGTTCAATATTTGTCTGTGTGCGACACCCAGGCCTTCTGACAGGGGTGGTGGTGGATTCGGGCGACGGAGTAACCCACATTTGTCCCGTGTACGAGGGCTTCTCTCTGCCCCATCTCACCAGGAGACTGGACATTGCGGGACGAGACATTACGCGCTATCTCATTAAGGTATGGAATATTTAACTTAAAATAATGTGAAGTACGTCATTTCACTTCCTCATTTAGATGTCCCACGATTCCCTAAATTGCCTTAATAACATGTTAAAGCAACTACCTACCTTATTCAGTCTTAGGGGCCATTCAAACAGAGCAAGTTTTTGTGTTTAAAAGTATAGTTCACGTCACTCTTCGACAAATCCTTTAAATTTAACAGTATTTAGAAGGAATGAGAAATATAAGTATAAAACAAACATAATTTATAGTGGCATTCATTATGAACACCAATCCTAAATTCATTTATTTCAAGCGAAACTAAAAGAACAGTGCTTGACGATAATTAAGTCATTTTGGAACAAGGCTTAAACACTGGGGGGGGGGGGGAAATCAATCGGTTCACTCCGAGTCAGTATTTTACAATACATTTTTTACATTACCGTTGTAAAATTATCCTCAAACTGTCGGCAAAACCGCATACAGAAGCTCCACCCGCCTCAATCGGGAATGAAGTCCTGCACACATTATGGTCTCTGCTTGTTTGCAGTGCAAGGGTAAATAAAGAACTAGTTGTTTGCACAAGTACAGCAAAAAACCACGATGTGTGTAAAGGCTAATGTTTTATGTATATGAGGAGCAGAGAAGAGTCTTAGTTTGCTATTTGCCATCTAGTCATAGCCAATACAGCCTATGCATAGCACTTCACCTTTTATAACACAAGATTTTGGCCAAATGTACAAGAAAAACTGAGCGCCCGCTCACATACATAGCTACAATAACCTTTGTAAGCTGTGAAACGTAACGGGATGCACTTACTGCCTCAGATGCGGCCGTTGTCTCAACACAAATCTCAGACATTCGCTGGTGGAAAACCTTGATTATGGTCAAATGTTAATAATCTAACGACACATGCGAGTGTTTGCCTGTACTTAAAGTCACAATACTACCTTAAAAAACATGGTTTGCTTATTTTAAAGCAGCAGTTCTACAATAACCTGCAATTTTCGCTGGTTTAAGAAGACACACCAGGCTGGATATTACCTGCCATTCATTTTCACTTAAATGTAATGCTTTAACGGTTGGTGTCATATCCTCTTAAACAATTCCTGAGATCCAAAAGATGTGAAATGAGCTTGAACAATGATTGGTAAATCGACTGCTGAAGCAAAATGTTAAACGGAAAGATTAAATAAATGTATTAACCAGTGAAAGGTAATTTCAAATATGCATTTCTGTTCAGAATGATTAAACTTGATTTCGTTTTTGTTTTCGTTCCTTGAACACGTCCAGAGCCCCGCTTTGGAAAACGTCGCAAGTCGCGTCAGATGATTAAAAGAGACGTGACTTACATTCCGACATGTTTGTTTGTTTTTTGGCATCACACAGTTGCTCTTGCTGCGAGGTTACGCCTTCAACCATTCGGCAGACTTCGAGACGGTGCGCATGATGAAGGAGAATCTCTGCTACGTGGGATACAACATCGAGCAGGAACAGAAGCTCGCCCTGGAGACCACCGTATTGGTGGAGACCTACACGGTCAGTTTTATGTGACTCTGGGAAGAATTTCATGAACCGTTTTAACGCAAGGTTGCATTCTAAAAAGGTGTTAACAGCCTGCAGCGTGAAAGTATCCTTCTTGCCGAGACGTTCGAAAGTTACAGTTTGTGAGGCAGAAGTTTTTCTGGCTGGAGTTTTTAGTATGTGGTTTCACAGACTTCCCACTGGGACACGTAAGTGTTCTGCGTTTCCATGGTAATATGGCCCTTTGGATTGGATTTAGCAGTAGAGGGAAATTCTTCAGTCTACACTTTGACATCCTGTCTGTGAGACGCCACACACTGCTGGATTCTGATTGGCTGCTGGATGTGTAATTAAGCAGAGTGGCCTCAAGGGGGCAACAGTTGGTCAGAGTTTTACTTGTCACATAAACTGGGCCGAGTTCCTTCTTTTCTTTGAGTTTTTGTAGGTATGGGTGTGGTATTTTTCTTTTGATTTCATTTCTGAACTTTTTCTTTTAGAGGGCATCAAAAGAACAAGTTTTGAAACAAGGAAGGCTGTGTGGTGTTGAAGTTGCCTAACCAGCATGTAACATCATTTCCTGCGTGGCCACAATCCTTCCCCAGCTGGGAAGCTCTGCATTTCCGACCTCTGGACAGTCCTCAATGGGCTCTTTATATACTCCCACGCACCCTGTCGCCATTTTCTCATTAGTCATCACAGTTAGGCTCGCTGTGGGTTACCCTTCAGACCTGAGAACTTCGCTCAGTCTAACAGGAACATCTTATTATCAAGGCCAATTTGAAGTACCGGGGCATGTGATAAGAAAGCAGCCGAATGTTGACACTAGGAGTGGTCATGTACCACAGTATTTATCAGCCGGGTTACTTATCATAAAACATATACACTTACAGTCCTGTTGCCTCTGGAGACAGTTTAATATTGTTTAACTTTGAGCTCTGTAAGCTTTTTTTCCCCCAACTCTAAGATGCAAATCTTGTCTTATTACATCTTTAGGGAAGTAGTCATTTTATATCAGCAGCAAAAGCATCACAAATATATTGTGATTTTTATATATATATATATATAGTAAATCCTTTTTGATTTAAGAATTTTTAGATATTTGGACTGGAAACAAGACAAAAATACATATATATATATATATATATATATATATATATATATATATATGTGTGTGTGTGTGTGTGATGCTTTTGCTGCTGATATTAAATGACTACTATATAGATGATTATATATGTGTATATACATACATACATATACATACATACATGTTTATCAAATTAAATATTTTTTACATATCAAATCTTGTCTAATTACATCTTTAGGGAAGTAGTCATTTTATATCAACAGCAAAAGCATCACACACACACACACACACACACACACACACACACACACACACACACACACACACACACACACACACATATATATATATATGTGTGTATTTTTGTCTTGTTTCCAGTCCAAATATCTAAAAATTCTTAAATCAAGAAGGATTTACTAGATAAGTAAAATGATGCAAGCTATTATACCTTGTTTTCTGACACCCAGTTTTTGCTTAAAACAAGCAAAATTACCTGCTTGTTTCTTCCCCCATTGGAAGATAATTTAGCTTATTTTAAGCAAAAACGACTTGATGTTCTTGATTAACAAGGAAACAAGACAAAAATACAAAGTAAAATAAGCATTTTGTGCTGTGTAGGTTCAGTATCTTTAGGTTCGGTGTTAAAAATGCCATTGTGAACATGAAGCGGACCGGGACTTTCGTTGTGTCAAGCAAACCGAACTACAAGTGTGAACACCCTCTTTATATTGACTTATTTAAAACCCTAAACGGTTGTATGTTCTCTGTGCCTCCAGCTCCCTGATGGCCGGGTTATTAAGGTTGGAGGCGAGAGGTTCGAGGCCCCGGAGGCTCTGTTTCAGCCTCACCTCATCAATGTGGAAGGAGTCGGAGTGGCCGAACTGCTCTTCAACACCATTCAAGCGGCAGACATTGACACAAGGTGAGCTCTTATTCCACTCTTCCTATAGTTGCTGATCTGATCCTCCCTTCAATATAACAATAAGTTATGTGTCATAATGTGACACTAAAATAAACAAACCAAGCATTAACATGATAACCTAAAAATGAACACTTGGTTTTGTCTTCCCGTCATTTTTATTAACTTCACCCTTTACCCTTCCAGTATCAATGAACCTCACTGTATGTTTGTATCATGCTCTCTCTTCCTCAGGGCTGAGTTCTATAAACACATTGTTCTGTCGGGAGGATCCACCATGTACCCTGGTCTGCCCTCTCGACTAGAGAGGGAACTTAAGCAGCTTTATCTAGAGCGGGTACTGAAGGGTGACGTTGACAAGCTCTCGGTAAGTTTGCCCAATCAGCGCGTGTGTAAATGTGTCATCCATCAAACATGAGTTCAACAGTAGCCCATTTGCATCTGAGTTTTGACAGGTTTAAGTAAGGCTGGACGATAGAGTGAATGATTTACCAACTTTGTGATAGTGCCATAGCCTGGAAATCCAGACCTAAATCTGAAAGATTAATGGTCTGGCGTCGACTAATGAAAATCGGCCAGCTCGAGGGGCGGCACCAAGCATGCTTTTGAAAATCTCACTGCACACAATTGGATAACACTATGACCAATCACAACAAGTTATCGCTTTGCTACCAGCGGAGCTAACTGGTAGATTAGACTCTTACCGTATCCGGTCGGCAAAACAGCAAAAACGCCCTTCTTGCAAAGGAAGGATTCGAGCGGCGTCTTCTGTTCCTGTTTTAGATAAAAAGCCAAGTCTAACTCGTTCATTGTAGCGGCCAAAGCCGTTTCAAACAACTGGTGTTCATCCATAGCCATCTTGCAATGTTTACTAATGACTTCGACGTCGCAGCGCTGTCGTCATCTGTTTAGCTCGCCTCTGGCCCGCCTATATCAGATAACTCGATGTGATTGGTGCAGCTCAGATAGAGGGGCATATTTAATGAGCATCATTACTAGACACCAGAGTAACTCGCTGAGCAAATTCAACTTGTGCTCTCGCGAGAACTCTGGATTACCAGGGTAATAGTGCCACAGAGTCAGTGTTTAAATCAAGTGGTTCTTATAGTTCACTTTGTAAAGTCTTACATAAAAAATAATAGTCCGGAACAGAAACTTTAGACAAAATATTTTTTTTTAAGTCTTTTTTTTGTGTGTGTAATATTATATTTGATATATCAGGCTTTTATGGCTCATAACGTGTGATATAGTGAGAACACAGAGCTCATATTGAGGAGGAAAAAACACCCAAAGACCCAAACTGAGCAAAAATATGTAATTTGGTCCATTTGCTGATATTTCTATTGCCAAAAAGTGAGATGAAATTCTGATAGCTTGTAATGTAAATGTGATTTTTATAACGGACTACTTGCATATGAATATCAGTTTTCACTCTATATCTTCTAATAATATTTCTTTGTAAGGTGATATTTAAATGTTTAGTTTTTTTATCAAAGCTCTGTAGTTTTTATTGTGGGGCGAAACATATAATGCAATGCAATACAATGATGATTGAGCGGTGAACAAGTAGATGTTCCTCAAAAGCCTGATGGATGAAAACTGATGTGGATAATCAAGTAAACCTTATTGCTTCAGTAAATGTTCATCTTGAAATATGACTAATATTATAAAAGTTATTCTCATGTTTACTTTATACAAATCAGTACAGAATACACAGCAAAAACTCAAGTGCATCACGACCTGAAAGGGGACATTTTTACAATTGTACTAAAGGGCCCATTTACTTGCTAAACAAGTATGTAAAACTATCAGTCAGACAACAGAAGCCATGAACTAGATTGTGTACAGCAGTTTTAATCACGCATGTTAGAAATGTACATATCAAATATTTGATTAGGGTTAAGCTGGGATAAAGAAAGTCTTTGAGCTTTTGAAACGCACACAGATGTGTGGTAATGCCTCCTGTGCACCAGCAGGTGGGGCTGCGTCACCTGCTCCTGTCCCGCTAAACACAGTCACACGCACACTGCCCAGCTGAGCTCCATCACATTTAAAACCTGGCCATTGGCCTGGAAAAGCATTTTGGGGAGCCTCAGAGTGGGCCGCGTGTCAGGCCGCTATATATAGATGATCAATTTCAGATGGCATGCCGATACGCCCGAGCGACGTGTCTGTCCGCCTATCCCGAAACTGCGTTTAAGGCAAATTAAAAAGCAATCGACTTTACGCGAAGGCCTCCGTGAGACCCTTTCAGCCCACCTGTTTATAGCCGGACGAACACAGAACGGCTCCACATACACTGTACACCTCATTATTCTCCCATTTGGGTTGGCCGCTCGATTCCCAACCGGACAGTGTGCTTTTTATATGCATTAAAGAGATCCATTCAAACCGTTTTCTGGTATGTGGGTCAGTGTCCATGCTATTCCACTCCCCTGAAATTCTCGTCACGCTGTCTATTTAATACCCCCGTAGAAATTCAAGATCCGGATCGAGGACCCTCCCCGCCGCAAGCACATGGTGTTCCTGGGTGGAGCGGTGCTGGCTGACATCATGAAAGACAAGGACAACTTCTGGCTGACGCGGGAAGAGTATCAGGAAAAGGGCGTGCGCGTTCTGGAGAAGCTCGGCGTCACCGTCAGATAAACACGGATAAACGACCCCTGCATCTATTTTACATCTCCTTTGTTCAGGCAATCATGTCACCAGGTGTGGATGTATGGGTTTGAATTATGAATGGTACTGAGGAGGTTTTGTATTATGCTTTATTTGGTCTTCTGTCACTGCACTGATGTACGAGTGGCGATCGCTTCATTCCTACTTCGCAGTGCGTTTTCTTGTCCCCTTCACGTAATATAGAATATATGAATTATATAATAATAATAATAATCTATATATACTACTGTTCAAAGGTTTGTGGTCGGTAAGATCTTTTTATGTTTTTGAAAGAAGTAAATGATTGTACTTAAAGTTAATATTGTGAAATATTATTACAATTTAACATAACTGTTTTCTATTTGAATATATTTTAAATGTAATTTATTCCTGTGATCAAAGCTGTATTTTCATCATCATAACTCCAGTCTTCAGTGTCACATGATCATTCTTACTGAACCCAAACCTTTGAACGATAGTGTATGACAAATTATAAATATGTCTTAATATATTGAATGAAATATGAAACTTTTAAATGATTTCATCACTTTGTTTTTCTGTAACTTGAAATGTTTTGAACCAAACATGTTTTTTTTGGGAATGATTTTTTTTATTATTAAATATTTTATAGTTTATTGTTCCTGTATCATCAATATTATTCATTACTGTCACCCTCCTCCAGGAAGTGACATTATTTTGGGTGGGGAAAAAACGAGCACAAGCATCTTTAAGTATTAGCAATGAATTAGTTGGTTTGTGTTACTCTAAAACACTTCTGATAAATTTGATAAAATTACAGAAAATTATAATATTATCGTTATTATGAAAAATTAACAATTATTCTGAAGTGTCAGTTCCTCTCTGAGTAATGGCCAACTTTAAATTTTTATTTCCATCCAATTAGGCATCGTTGTCTAAATAATGTTGTAATTTTAAATTGATCTTAGCTAGAATGTGTTTCTACAAACTCTTACAGAAACGCTTCCTTAAACTACAACACAAGCATATCAATTTCAGTGAGCGAGTGAGAGTAGTGCGTGACAGGAATGACCCAATCAGTGATGAGCAATAGCAATATGCAACACCAAAGCTTACAAGTGGTTATGACAGCCACCATCATCACTTCTGTATTACTGCAAAGACTAATATGAGCTGTGATGAGCCCCGTTCACGACTGGATGCGTTGTTCTGTATGTCAGTCCGGTGACAGAGAGACAAATGCGTTATCGTCTGCCTGGAATGTGAGGGCAGGAATAAAATGCATTTTTTCCAGGGGAAATTACTTCTTTGCCAGTGTTACGATAAATGAAACCGAGCAACCAAAACTTATTGCGGTCGTTTTAATTCCAGTGTGGCCATGAAGCTTTAGTCGTGTAGCTGTAGGGAAGCTTTCTGCTGTTTCTGTCTGTCCATTCTGTGCTGTTTCCCTGTTACTGTGTCATGTGCTTGTCCAGAATAATAAGAGGGACTCGAGTTACTGCGAAGTGTGTGGTGTTTTTTTTTTTTTCTTTTTTTTTTTGCATTTTGAGAAATTGAACTGAGAGTCTGTGGGATTTTTTGCTAATGTATTTATCAGGCGGGCCAGTCTTCTGCTTTGTCTGCCTTTAGAAATAGTTTAAGCACACTTCAACATACGTTCAACAGTTGCAACTGAAGTTTTATGTTGCTTATATCCCCCAAAAAATACAATAATTATATATGAAGAGTTCAGATGCAAAAGCCTCTAAGTGCCATCTGAAATTTTCTTCTAGAATGATCATTTTTATAAAGCTTGTGTATTTAAGTTCAGTAATTTAACTTAAATGACAATTAATAGGTAATTTGCATTGCCATTTAAGTGAAATTATTGAACTTAAGTATACAAGCTTGATCAAAATTATCATTCTAGAAGAAAATTTCAGATGGCACTTAGAGGCTTTTGCATCTCTCTCTCTCTCTATATATATATATATATATTAAGAATTTTTTTTTTTCCATTATTCTCTTAGCTGTCCTTTTGTTTTTTTGTTTTTTATAAGTTTTTTTTTTTCACATGCAGTGCTGTGTATAATAAAAAAAATATTCTGAAATCTGACAGTTGCGTCAATTTATTCCCTGAATTGATAACGCTGGGATGCTATTTTTAAGAAAGGTTAGAGAACAAATCTGATATGGATAATATTGTTTCAGACCGATTGTTTATGGACATTCATACATAACAAAAACATTGGTAGTTGTTCTGCCTCATATTGTCTCATGCATATATTAGAGACACCATATATTTGTCCAATATTATTTTTAATATATCCTTGTCCGGTGCCAATTCCAATTTATGTAACTGGATCTTATTTCCCCCTCTTTTTTATTTTATTTTATTTTATTTGTATGGTAGTGTAACTGCCTAATTCTGATTTAAATAAAGAATGTGATTTATATTTTTTCTGCAGTTACTTTTTTTTTTTTTTACCTCAATATCATACTCAAGGTGACTTGATTTTGTTCAAAATTAATAGTCATTATATCATCAATCCTTCATCCAATTGTCCTACCCAGATTCACTATGGTACGCCTAATATAAGTGTTTATATTTCAGACCTGTCGTCGGGATGGTTTTCCCGGGAAATTGCGTACATGCGTCATCGCGTGCGTGTCTCGTCATATCCGTAAATAGAGAAAAGTTGCTCCGGGCCTCCGGCTGCTTTGATGAGAGAGTAGCAGAGTGAGAAAGGTTGACATGGAGCAGCTAAATCTCCTAACTCCGGGAATCACCCGTTTTAAACAAACGCCGAACAGAAAACTAGAATCAACATTGGCTTGGCTTTTCAGAGATGCCGAGAACTGAGGGATTTGAAATGTTGTCGAAGCGACGTGGAGATGATGGCGTTTTTATTACTCAACAGGTGAGTAAGGTATTTTATTGAACCCATAAATTACCATATGTAGTCATATGTCATTGTAAAGCATTAGTCCTATTGTGAAGGATCATATTCCACACAGTCACGCAGAGCCGAAGCACAACCAAACAATATTCTTCCGCAAAATCCATGCAGTTTTTTTTTAAACCGCTAGAGGGCCACAAGTTACATAGTGTACTACAGTTTCTGTAAATGTTTTCCCAATTTCTTCTATGATCAAACATTTGCCCTAGCTGCCAATGAATAAAATGTCACATGATAATGGGGCTGTGAGGAGGGGGGGCATCACAATGGTGTTCTTATCTTGAAGTACGTCTAAAATCACTGTAGTTGTTGATTGTGATAGCCAGGGTAGTTAACTATTGTCAAGTGTTGGAAGCTTTCTTGAGTGTGTATAGCCTGAAAAAAGCAGCTTCCTGATTACTTTATGGCATCTGAGATACTTTGATGAGATTTGCAAATGGTGGTTATAGACCAACACTGGCAGCTCTCACTAGGGTGTAGTAAACAGATTTAATGAGGAATGCTTCTGAGGGCGTCCTGATTTGAAGTGATCAATAAGGAATTTGGACTGTCACTGGTGAACGTTCCCCTCAGTTCTCAAAATACCTCGCTGGTCCCTTGATCAAAGCGTGTCTAATCCTCCCCTTTCCCTCCGAGTCAGAAGTTACACAGATAAGGAGTTTGTGCTGTCCACCTTTGACCCTGATTACACTTTTTGGAGGAAGTGGTGCTCTAAAGTAGCACTTAAAAAGCCTTTGTTGTTGTGTAATGTTATACATCACCGCTCATATTAGTTGAAAAAAAAAAAAAAAAAAAAAAACATGAAGAAAGATGGGTTTTTCCACAGGCGAATTCTTTAAATACAAAAAAAAAAAAAACATTCAATCAGATATTGAGGTCATAGATAACCTGTGTATGTAAGTTTTGTTATAACTACCTATGGCTTATTTGAAGAGGGGTTTCAACAGTTAAGTGATATTTATATGAATTCACCAAGAGAAACACCAAAAGACATGGTTTTTCATTTTGTGTTATATGATTTTTTTCTTTTATTCATTTTACTGAAGATCAGGACATCCATATCAAATGACATAATTTATTGGAGTTCCAATTCCAGTTAAATAATAATAAAATTAAAAAAAAGACTGAAATGAGTATTAAAAACATATTTTTCAAATTCTTAATCATTAGTAATAACAAAGTTATATATATATAAAAAAAAAAACAATAATAATTATTAGATTTGCCAAATATCCTTTTGGTTTTGTATATGAAATAAGAAAGAAAGTGCAACATGACTAGAGGACAATGAATAATTTAGTCGGATAATTCTAAAATCAATACAATTTAGACATTGTTTCTGGCTCCTTAATGCTAAATAAACTTTTATTATCACAGTAAAATCATGGATGTAACAGATCTATTCAAACCATGAATGCATGAAAGATGCATTTTAAAAAATATATCAGGAGAGTTGAAAATAGAGTTGTTTTGTTTTTAAAGAGAACATTAGAGATTAAATAAAGCTCAGTTTCTTATGTATGAATGTGACATAAAGCCATAAGCATAACTTTTCTTTAAAGGGATAGTTCGCCAAAAAAAAAAAAAAATCTGTCATTTACTCTCCTTTGATTTTGTCTAAACCTGTATGAGTTTCTTTCTTCTGTTGAACACAAACGAAGATATTTTGTAGCCATTGACTTCTTCCATAGTATTGTTTTCCTACTATGGCTACCGTCAACTGTCTGGTTAGCAACATTCTTCGAAATATCTTCTTTTTTGTTCAACAGAAGAAAGAACCGCATACAGGCTTGGAACAAAAATAAGGTGAGTAAATGTAAAAATAAAAAGTGTACTTTTTTGGGGTAACTATCCCTTTAAGGTGTTTGCTATCGTGATCTCGGCTCCAGCCAGACGTTCTTCCACGTTCTTCGATCCGTAAAACGAATCCCACTGATTTGAAAGGCGCTCGGCCTGCAGTGTGACGTCATCGCTTCCGGTCTCTCCCCCCTCCCCCTCGCGCTGCTGCTGGTGCTCGCGCTGGGCTCGCGCTGTTGCTGCACAATAATCCAACATGGAGTAATCAGAGATGGGGCTCGTCGGGGCCACCCTCAGCAACATCAACGCATTTTCATCTAAGGGATTTTCGGGAATACACTCAAGCACTCAAAACTCTGGGAAATTATTCGGGAAGATCTGATTTAGGTCTCTTTAGTCCGAGATCCTTCAAGGTTTTCATCAGCAACTGGTTAGATCCAGTGAAAGAAAAAAAAAAAAAAAAAATAGAGAGAGAGAGAGAGAAAAAAAGAAAAAACCCATCAAGACGGAGACGAGGAGAGGAGAGAGAGCAACAAGAAGACACTTTAGACGAACGAAATGTGAGGGATTATTTGGAAAAGAGTGGGATAAAAAATGACGAACGAACAGAGTGCACCCATTGTGGGATTTTTTTGTAGGTGAAACAAGAAAAATGATTGAAGAAACACACCCAAACGAGTAAGTACCTGGAAAGAAATGTCTTTTTTTTTCTTTTCTTTTCTTTTTTTTTTTTTAATGTAGGATTTGTCTTTGTTATGGACGTTTGTTCTCATGTCACATCTTTTATGGTTACAGTAAGTCAGCGAGCATCTGAGGATGGTGCTGTAAAAGTTTGGTAAACTATTTAACGTTGAAATGTTGAGTGGTATTGTCAGTGGAAAGGGGGGATCGGGCCCTCTCCCACTGATAGTCTGAAGGAGGGAGGGAGGGGAGATGGAGTAGGGGTGGATCGGAAATATTTGGTAAAGGGATTTGATGTTTTAAAAGGCCCTTCCTTAAACATTCCTATGTGTATTTGCACGCCTCGCGTTGCTTAGCGCAGCAGAGCCATTTTGTTTGTTTGTTTTTTGAACAATTGAGCGCGTTTAAATATTGACTACAGTCATAAAAACCGAAGTGGTTTTATGTTCTGGAAAGTCAGTTGCAGTGGTCGGATATATCCGCCATTTGTTTTCTTCTCAGGCGCTTTGAATCGCTCTCATTTGCATACAGTGCTTCATTCATAAAAACACCATTTGACTTTGTTGGCTCGGTGACAATGCGTTATATGCGAGGCAGGTTTGCTGCTCGGGCTGTTTAGTCACTTACACTGGGCCTGTAAACAATGTGCTTGAACTATCTTAACTCAAGAATGTTCATTTACCTCGTTTAACCCCTTAATAATATGACAGGCCAGAGCTTTTTAATGTTATGGTTGGCCGACATATTTTCTCGTTTCTTCGCCTCCACGCGCTATTTGTTTGTTTTTCACCGACTCGACGGTTGGCTCTAATAGGCCTTGCATTATATATGTCATGTCTTCAGCCGCGTTTCCTAATATTCTGCCCTTCCGTGACAGAATTGCTGTCACACGTTAACAATAGTGGCCTCACGGATGAATTGGAGTCAGTCTGCCAGCGCTTGTCAAACGGAAGGGCGAAGGGCAGAGGAGTTGTTGTTTGCACTCATTCATAAAAGCTGTAACCTTCAGCCGCTCCATTCATGACTGCAGAGATCGCTCCAGCGATAAGCGCGATCGGCGTGCGTCGAAAACACACGATCAAGGCGAGGCAACACACACCCCGGGAGGATAGAAGAGGGTAAACAATACTAATACATATCAGCATATTTCCCTGGTCGATTGCTTGCATTAAGAATTGCAAACATTGTTTGTATCACACGTTTCCCGAAATGTTTAAATATGCAAATGAGGCATTGTCTAATTACATAGGCACTTATTTTGCTTACATTTTGAGAAGACGAAAAAATCTGAACATTGGAGGAAGTAAGGTTCAGAATTCTCATTTTTCTGACATATTAGAGTCAGGGTTTTTTACAGAGGGGATTTTTTTTTAAATCTTTCCATAAATCAGAAAACGCTGTCAAAAAAAAAAAAAAAATTCACCAATTTCAGACCCTTCAGAATATAGATGGGAATAAAACTGTAAAGTTTGGACGAATGCGCTGCTGAACTCGGCCTTTACAGGTAGCTAAGCCTACTGTAATTTAAATCTACAGACGCAAATAGATAAAGTACTATACAAGATGCATTTAAAAGTGTATTTTTGATTGTATTCTTTTCACTAGTCTGAAAAAAACAAACACTTTATGAACAGCCAAAAAGCCCCCAAAAATCTCAAAATCAACAGATACATGAAAAAACAGTATTTTTGCCTGTAGTGTCTCGCCTTAAAATGACTTTTTGCAAATAGTGTACGTGATACATAAACAGGCAGGTGCAACTAAAAGCTGAGTTACCAAATGAAAACCAAGCTTACTTGCACATTAATTACTGTCCTGTTATTACACATTACGCTGGACAACAGTAACCATATTTCCTCCAAAATACCATTATTTCAAGGCTTGTTACTATGATAAATGTTTATTAACGTTCATCAATATTAAGTATGCAGGTGGGTTAAACTAACTAAGGTTGCTTACGTTGGTAGTTAAGGTCAGGTTATATAAGTTATACCCTTACCAAAGTTACTGTGGTAATCATAGTTCCTGCTACTTACTACAATGGGAATTACTTTAAATGTCTTTATGTTCTAACATGTAAACCAATAAATTGATAAAATGTTTGTACTTATCTATTAAAAACCCCATAACCTAACCCTAACCCACCCATAAACCAGACCACAAAACCCGTCCCTAACCTCGCTCGCATATAGTTTCATTATACCTAACAATTTTTCGTTACACTTTCTTTGTGAACACTTTATTTTAGTGTCCTTGTTTCTTGCATGTAGCTACTTACCATAATAATAACAGTAAATTATGCATAATTACATGCAACTAACCCTCAACTGAACCCTAGCCTAACCCTATATTAAGCACATGTTGTTAATTCATATTACTCAGTACTTAAATATATAATTACACCGTAACAATGACACCTCAAAATAAAGTGTAACCCTTTATTTTAAGGTGTCCTTGTTACAGTATAAGTATATACTTAAGGTAATATTAATTAAAACATTGCTTTAGGGTTTGGTTTAAGGTAAGTTGCATGTGGTTATGCATCATTTGCTGTTATTATTGCAGTAATTACATGTAACACTGTAAAATAAAGTGTTACCCAATTCTTTTAAAATTTTTGCACATTATATACTCGTCTACGATGTTATTTAGGGACTAGCAGGTTGAGGAGCTTGTTACCCAGTGGGATGAATGTGATACAGCACTCAAACAAACACACAAACACTGGCAGACCAATCGTATTGATCTCTGTAAAAATGTTCCCAAACTAACGTTTGACTCTGCCTGTAAACCGTATAGAAGACAACAGTGCAAAATGACTTTGAGAAAAGGTCACCCGGTCCCCGACCATTCCCAATCCCCTGCAGGATTGCAGGAAAAATCGATTTCAGATCCTCATTTTCACTCTGACTCATACGAACAGCCTCGGCACAGACTGTGTGTGCCGTAAACTAAAGTATTACTTTGTGTATGTCAGTGTATGATAATCCTCATAGCTACGCGTCAATGCATATTCTGTCTTACATGGTCTAGATTACAATATTGTTAGATGTTTTACACAATTTTTGAACATAAAAATCATCATGACAGCACTTAGCTCCTTCTTTTCCCAACCTTTCGGATATTTTTGACATGCTCGCTTGATCTGCAGCAATAATTAACCGTAATGTCTTAAAACGATGAGTCCTCAATTTTACACTAGCAAGCTCAGCGGTTTTAGAGCCTTACGTCTCTCTTTCTTTTAATTTGATTTAATATTGGTAATGTTAGCCATTTAATTCCCTTTAAGAGGATGTTGGACTGCATTGCTTTTCCTGGCTTTTGTAAAAAAAAAAAAAAAAAAGAGCTTTACTTAAATCTGCTTATATTCTGATCGGGTTGTGTTTTTTGAAGTGTTATAAACCGAGGATTGACTGTTATGCTACTTTGACCTCAAGTGTATTTATATATTTATTTATCGTTAATGGGATGCTTATGTACTTGGGCTGAGCTTTTGAATTCATATTCTGTGAGTAAATATGTAAAAAAATGTGTTTTGTTTGAATGCAACAAAAGTCCTTAAACATTATATCATCGTTATTATGTTTGAAACCGGCGATGATCTCAGTCACGCTCACATTTTTTTCACATCTTGCACTACATTACAAGATAATAATAAAAAAAGAGACCAGTTAACACAAGTCAAGGTCCACGAAATGCACTATACTTTAGTTTTGGTCCTTCCTTAGTAAGAGTCATGCTCAGGTTATGTAACCAATAAATGAATATCGAAGCTGGCAAGGCTGTGCTTCACATATCTGCATAAGTTAAGTGAGTTTTTGTCCTCCTTAAGACTCTAAATATATGATTGAGCAACAATACAGCAACAGAGGTGATAATAATGGCTCTTTTAGTAAATATTAGGGCTGCGAGATATCGGAAGATCGCAAATGAGCCGCAATAACTTATTTTAATACTTCAATAACTTCCGAAAAGTCAATGTTTTTAGGTCCAGATAGCAGCGAGACAATCAACAAGCCGGACACAAGAATGTGAAACGTACGTATATTAGCCTAAATGATACACTTAAAGCAATATTGTATTGCATATCACATTATTTAAAAAAAGTTTTTCTTCAATAATATGCAGCCCTATGTATATTTAAATACAATTGTCAAACTATCATGGAAAAGTGGAGAATTACAGATGGCGTTTATTTCCATTTAGGATTTCAAGAAGTGCTTTTCTTATTCCCCGCTATCAGACGTCCTGCGCTTCTTATGAATGTGTTTTACATCCTGTGGAAAAGACGCAAGGGCCAAATGCTCCTGCCCAATCTTCCAGGCTGTTAATTTTTTATTTGATTGTTTCCTTAAAGGTTTTCTTGGTCAAGCCAAGTAGTAAAATGTGATGGTTTGTTTGTGAAGGCCACTCTGCTGTTGTAAAGCGGCCTGTCCAAACATAGCTCCCAGTCCTCCGGAGAATGAGAGCGTTGTCAGCTTCTCACCCCCTCTGTGGTCCTGCTGAGAAGGGAACACAGATAGCTCTTCTGTCACGGCCCAGACAGGAAGCCATTATCTGCGCTTTATTGAACCTGTTGTTCTTTTTCATTCAATCAGCCCATCCCTTCCCCCCTCCCGAAAACCATTGCAGAGCCAAATGAGGTCTTGTGAAATTCAGTGCTCTCATATGGAAATGCGCATATGTCCACTGGAAGTCCAGTCGACTGCACGAGCTCTTTCATCCAGTGTGCTTCCGCAGCCCAGTGACTGGTCATTCAGTAGTAAAGCACGATAACGAGGAGACTTTTTGCCAACGCGTTCCCAAGCCAGCAGAAAGACGCGGCCAAATGTCAGAGCGCCACTGCTCCCAAGTTTGTTAACTCTAAATCAGGATTCAGACTGAATTGAATATCAAACGCAACGGGACACCTGGACACGAACAATGGCTTTGGTATTACTTGCCACTATTATTTAGCTCTCTTTGTGTCCTTTCTGGCCTTAAGGGTTGGTTTTCCCCCTTCTCAGGTTGAGGATGTAGTTGATATGACACTGATCTATGGCTGAATAGCACTTTATTCTGCTTGTAACCATATGTTTTAGGTGTCAAGTTTAGTCGTGTGTGTGTTTTCTATCCCGGTGGGGACTTCAACCTGAATGCAAACTGACTCATGGGGACTCGTGTCACTGTCGGGAAACAAGCTCATGAATCATACAGAATTATGTTTTTGAACATGTAAACATGCAGTTTTGTGTGATGGGTAGGTTTAGTGTAAGAGGAGAGAATATACAGTTTGTACACTATAAAAACCATTACGTCCCTGGAGAGTCCCCACAAAGATTGTGAACCGTGTGTGTGTGTGTGGGACACGTAATTCAGGAAGTTGTTTTTTCTTCACACAAAAGACCTTGAAATACCCTCTAAAGCTATATTTTAATTATATATATATATATATATATATTTTTTTTTAAATATCAATATTTGTTATCAAGGTTATTTCAGGTTGTCAAACGTTATGACCATTAGATTTGGAAGTTAATGATATTTGTAAAGCAGTTTTTACTTGAACATTATGATAAGACATTTTCAAAACAATTGAAATGTGTACACTCATTATAGATGTGTAGGGGTAAGATAATGCCATGGTTTATACCACATATTTGACAGTTATACCACTTGACATTGCTAATCAAAACCTTTGTTCAAAGTGGTGTAAAGGTGTTTCAAATAAAAAGGGTAAGGGAACATGGATGAAGGGTACATCTCTGGTTGTAAAGATTTTTATCTTTTTATCTTATATTTTAATAATGTAATGTATTCCTGTGGTCATCACTCCAGTCTTCAGTGTCACATGACTCTTCAGAAATCATTGTAATATGTTAATTTGCTGCTCAAGAAACATTTCTTATTATTATCAATGTGGAGAACCGTTAGGCTAGGCCTGATATGTTTGTGGAAACCATCATGCATTTTCTTTCAGGATTAAAAAGAACAGCATTTATTTAATATGTCCTTGCTGAATAAAAGTATTAACTTAATTTAAAACAAAGGTACTGACCCCAAATCTTTGAACGGTATAGTATAAATGTGTGTCAGATATCTGTTTCTGGCTACTGTGTGTGATGTCTTGCTCTATGAGCTTTGTGTTTTTTAGACACAATGTCAAGTTGATAATAGTTCTGCTTTTGGCACGTGGATCAATATCAGTTCATGACAATGGACCAGTCATTGATCTAATGTTGGGATAACCATTTTGAGCTTATTAGAAATTGACATTAGTAATAATAAACTTAAGCCTGTAGCGGTGAGCACAGAATTTGCACATAACTTTGTCATTTAATGCCTTTTCAACATTGAAGTTCATTCATTGTAATGCATGATAAAATAGACTTGCTTTTAAAAAGAGAGTCTTGTGTTTCCCCTTTCTCTGTCTCCTGTAGAGTCGGGCCGGGCAGGGTTACACAGACCTTATCTCAGAAAGTAACACTCTCTGCCCTTCCTCTTATCAGGTGTGGTGCAACTGTTTAGCCCACCTGCCAAAAGGGGCGGAAACCACTCCGCCCCACATTTAAATATCGGTTTTTCATGACTTGCTCAGGTTTTTTGTTTGTTTATTTTTATGTGTGCGCCCTGTGCCAGATTTCTCGTTCAGTGGGGGACGGTTAAACAAAATGACTCTGAGCTCTTTCTGTGAGGAACACGCTTAAATTTAAAGGGGCCATATGATACTATAGTATTTTTAAAAGGTCAATATTTTGTTTATTGGGTGTACTATAATAGATAAACGTGCTTTAATGTTCAGAACACTAATTATTTTCACACACTGCACATTTTTGCGGCACCTCTATTCCCGATCTGTCTGAAACGCTCTGATTGAGCGCCGGTTTCTACAAAGCCCCTCGATCTGATTGGCCAGCTGGTCCAGTGCATTGTGATTGGCCAAACACCTCAAGAGTGTGTCACAAACGGTTAATAATGTTGTTGTAATCGGAAACTAGTGGCGGGCGATCTTCCCAAAATTCCAAATCAGTTTAAGATCCTATAACAAACAATCACAATCCACGCAATCTTCCCAAATTTAAGATGTAATATGGAGAATATCCAGACTGGAACAAGCCTATGGACTCACAATTTAAAACACAGAATTGCATTAAACAATCAGTTGTCAAAATAGTAATTTAAACCCTGATTTAAACTTTAAAACGCTGCATACTCTTCACTGAGTGAATTAAATATACATTGATTCTTACTAAAGCTACTAAAGTTATTTTAGTCTTTCTTTTGTTTAAATTTAATGACGCAGACAGCAGGAGGTATTTGCATCAGGCTTTAAGACCGAATGCATGGATCTAATATAATGATACGCATCCGATTTCACCACGCATTAAAGTCACATGATGTAATTTGGCCCGTCAGCACAGCCATCTAGTAGACAGTCACTGTATTTTAACATTATTACGAGGACATAAAAACGTACAATCGCTACGATTCGCTTAAAGTATATCGTGGATGTCTTCAAGATCGATCACAATATAAAATCGTCTTTTGTAGCTCTCTGACCTTTCAGATATGATGTTATAACTGTGTAATCTGTCTTCTTCACTGTAGCAACTTCATGTCCTTTAGTGACTACATAAAATACAGTTGATGCACGACAACGCTACGATTCACTCCAACCTCACCTTCCTTCTTTGCGTATGCCTTCGGTGGGCATCATGCTAATATTTCACTTTGTGACGTGGATGGCGGGTCTGGATCAGGGTTCTCTGTTAGATAGAATAAATCCCTCTTGTGTGATAGAGCTCTCTAACTTTCAGATCTTATACATGCACAGATACATGACACACTAAAGGAAATGGAAAACATTAAAAAGCCCCTTTGGCCCCATTAATCACCGAAAAGCTTTCCCTCAGGTTTTTTTTAAATCTCATTCACGCTCACAGATATTAAAATTAATTGTTACTAATGTCAAATCAGACCCCTCTTTTTTTTTTTTTTTTGAGTTTTGAGTTTTGCCATGGCAAAATAAGGTCGTAAACATGTATTAATCAAGTAACTAGGGTCAATTTAGATTTCATGGTGTCTTTAATCAAATGAAACCATTTATTTAACGTTTAGCCACATAAGGTAGGACCCATGTACACCCCTCACACCTGATCAAATCACTTTAATTCATGAATGCATGTACTAGGTAAACACTTGTTGTTTGGGTTTTTTGTACCTTTTTTTTTTCTAATATTAATTTAAGCAAATTGAGCTGGAATTGAGATATTCATAAGCAGAGCACACTGTAGCTGATAGGTTTGGCAAAATGATTGTGTCCCATCCCCCAGAATTCACGTGTTTGAGTGTTAGAGAGAGAGAGACTCTACTGACTGAACTTGCAACACTCATGTGATAAATGTCATGTGTTCACATGTCTACTGAATGTCCGCTGCACCACTGGACTCAGTAGCGAGGGTGTCCTGTATTCCTGTCCAAATTCTGCTCTTGTACAGAACTATGATGCAATTTGGTGCCTGCAAGGTTTTGTTTTTCCTCTTTACATCAGCAAAGATGCAAAGGAGAAAAAATACAGACAAATAGACAAAGTCTATGAGTCTTAAAGGGATAGTTCACCCAAAATTTTAAATTCTGTCATCATTTACTCACCCTCATGTTGTTCCAAACCCTCAAGACTTTCGTTCATCTTCAGAACACAAATGAAGATCATTTTGATGAGATCTGAGAACTTTCTGTCCCTCCATTGACAGCTACGCAACTACCACTTTGATGCTTCAAAAAGTCCACAAAGATATTGTAAAACTAATCCATATGAATTGAGCAGTTTAGGCAAAATTTTCTGAAGAGACTCGTTCGCTTTATATGATGAACAGATTTAATTTAGGCTTTTATTCACATATAAACATTAATCAACATGAAAAGAAGCTGTACTTGCCTGAACAAAGCTCAGTGGTTCTTGCTGAAGCTCAGACGTGCTGCGTATGCCTTTAAAAAATGTAAATGTTGATGAAATAGCAACAGTATCTGGCCAAACTGGTTGGAGTGCATTTCATATGTGAGATTCCACATGTATCTATTATCATCTTTTCATTAAATTACTTGTATTCATAATCATTTCAGCAAAAAAAAATATTGCTTTATAGAAAGAGGTGGTGACTGGCATCCGGCCTTTGTTTTCCTGTTTTATATGCATTTAGATATATTTATTTTTTAGATATACTTTTATATATTTTTATTTATTTATTTAGCTTTTTTCCATAGAAGTATTGATTAGCACAACGGATTTCAACTATGATGATGATGATAATAATAATAATGTTTCTTGAGCAGCAAATCAGCATATAAGATTGATTTCTGAACGATCATGTGACACTGAAGACTGGAGTAATGATGCTGAATATTCAGCTTTGTGTCACAAGAATAAATTACATTTGAACCTACATTCAAATAGTAAAGTTATTTTAAATTGTGATAATATTTCATAATGTATTTCATCAAATGAATCCAGCCTTGTAGAGATGGTTGTGTGTAACTAAAATGGCACAATGCAATGCCTTAAAGGGCCGTTCAGTCAAAAAGAAATTATATTCTGTCATTATCGTGAAGAATGTTGGTAACCAAACCGTTTTGGTTGACCATTGACTCCCACTGGTGATTAAATGATGACAGAACTTTCATTTTATTTTGGTGAAACGTCCCATTTATCTAAATGTGCTCAGATGCTGCAAGATCCCCTGGGAGAAAATGACATATTTTCGGTGTACCAAAACATTTTTAGGCATAAAGCATGGCTACTTCTGAAAGGCCTCCGATGGAGAAACCAGTGTGGGTCAAGGTTTAGCCTTTGCTAGCAGATGCCAAAACTACACCATCTGCCTTCAGAAAGCATCTTTCTCTATTAACAGCCATCATCGTTCTCTCTCTCTTCTCAAACACTCAAACGACCAGGACCAGCTCTCCCGTTCGCACCAGTGATTGATGGTTAAGATGTAGGTGTTTACACAGCGCATAGGCTCCAAGTCAGCTCTCGTGTGCGTTGCGTTGCGTGCGTGTAGGTGTGTTGTTTGATGTAGAGGGGCACAGTAACCAACTGCACTGGTTCATGTTCGGTTGAGCCCACACCCTGTGCATGTGTGGGTGTTGTTGGTCGTAGCTTTAGCTGGAGGTGTAGGCGAGTTGGAGCTTACGCTGCTCGGAGATTATATTCTCTGCACGTTAGACTGCGAGAGAGAGAGAAAGCTGTGCTGTAGGCCGCCGGCTCAAGGCAGAAATGGCTGCTTGCGGATGACTCATACTCCAGCTCTCCGAGTGTTTGTCAAGGAGACTGAATCATACAGTGTGTGAAGAGGAGGCTGGAGCTTTCTGGACGCAGACATGCTCGGTCCCCGTCCTTCTGAGCGCTCGCCCCGCCGATGCCGTGAGCGCCGCCGCTAGATACACAGAGATGACGGAGAGCAGCCGGTAAGCCCGGTCCAGGCAGGTTTTTCCAGATCGTTCTGTTGTGTCATGTGCCGTTCTTGCTCTGTGTTTGTCTGTCAGTGCTGCCGTATCTTTGCAGGTTTAAAACGCGAGGCGCTGCTTTGGATTGCAAAGGTGGCGGTCGTGGGGTCCATGTGGCGTCCGCACCGTTTCGATCACAATCTGATTCTCAGTGCATCTCGGTTTTTCAGCGACAGTGAGTGCAGGGATGCAAATTTGTGGTGAGCTGATCATGAAGATTCGATGTAAACGCCATCCTGAAATATGTCTGCGCTGACTGGCCAATAGGAATCGAATAAGCGGCTGTAATAAAACCAGAGGAAGCTCATTCTGTGTAGATGAAATGCCGCATCAGAGCCGCCTTAAGCTTGATCGTTAATGTGGATTGTTTATGGATGTGCATGAGCATGATCAACTTTTAAAGTGATGTTTTTTTGTGTGATGATGAACTATGTCTTGCGATGAGTTCATTGGTTGGTTTTCTTTATGATGATGCTGGAACGATTTTGCAGCGTTGCCACTTATTAATGTTTTATCCTAAGCTTTCCAATACCCTGAAATACTAAAAATGTATTTCAAATTTCAGTTATAATTGTTTGTGGATCGATGTGGAATAATTTGAAAGAGAATCGTGATGCATTTGCGAATCAATTTCTGTCCCCCACCTCTAGTGTCTTTGATATTATGAATCAGATATGAAGAGATTTTGGCTGTTGAATAATGAACCATCAAGCCTTGCGGACGTGAATTTTTAACATGGGTAAGGGTAATACACACAGACTTGACTTCCTTATTGTTTTTATATACATAATATCATAAGAGATACCAATGGTTAATTAGTAGTTTAATATATTAATACAATATTTAGCCTAATGAATAATAATAATAAACTATTCTTCCACCAAGTAATGTTTTTACTGTATGCTGCTTAAGACTCGATGTTGTCAGTTTATCGACTGTTCGTGTTCGACGATATTAACTGATATTATCTGAGAAATGGAAATGGTTTGACACAAGCTCTGTGTTTATGGTGTTCAGTCTTGAAATGCACAGTAGCTAAATGGCAAATATCCAGCAGGCCTTTGTGGCAGCCAAAAACAAACCCACAAATTGTGTAGTTGTATGCACAGTGTTTTTGGATCCGCTTTAGTCTGATTTGTTTGAATTAAACAAATGGTTAAAGGAGTTTAAATTGGTTTAAGGAAAGGAAGAAGTTGTCTGTTTGAGTTATAAACCTTCTTGGAAGCACAAGCGTTATGGATGGGTGGTACCCTTCATCAGTCTCTGGTAATTTGGGAATATTTGGGAATAATGTTTCCAGCACCTCACGCGGATACGACCACCCTATATTTGGCCTCACAGGAGAAGATTGCGGATTGAATTAATTTGTGGCCACGCTGTCATAATTCCCTGAGTCGTCCATTGTTGATCTCATTGAGACTCTGGGAAGAGGTGGCGACATATCATTTAAAGCGTGGACAATTCCGCATTGTACGGAAGCCATTGTGCCCTATTGTAACGCCGGTGCCCCTGATTGTAATCAAATAGACTAAACTATGTTGAGACATCCGTCTATCCGTCACTCTCTCCTGACTTCGCCACAGTTCCTCTGTGGCCTGACGACCTGCACGTACACTAAAATACCCAGCCACAGAAATTCTGCAAGAAGTTTTGTCATTGTTCCTTCTGTAAACTGGAACTTGTAGACCTTTTATCTTCGAGGAAACCCCTGAATGGGTGTTTTTGCCGGCCCTTCGGAAGCCACCTAAAGAATCCCAGTGGCTTTCTATGACCTTTTAATATGGGTAGCTTGGAAATATATTTGTACTTTGTGTTGTTTTGTGTCAAGGTCATTTAGGTTTGTCCTTTACTCACATCCATCTCAAGGGGAAATGTCATTTCTGTCTGTGTGACTGGACTGACCATAAAACAAGTGAGTTTGAGGCAAGTCTTCCTGCAATGGAGGATGGGTTTCATTGTGTGGACAACCTGGGGAATCTTGTGAACCCTTTGTGAAGTTAAATGCAAGACCATTTATTTTAAAGGATCATTTATAATGTTAGTTTACATTAAAATTAAAATTCTGTCATCATTTACTCACCCATATGTTGTTCCAAACCTGTTTGAGTTTCTGTCTTTTACTCTTTTCCGTACTATGAAAGCATACAGTGAACAGTGGCTGTCAAGCTCTAAAAAAAAAGACAAAACACACCTTGAAAGTATCATAAAAATGACATTTTCAGAAATTTGAAGTTTGAGGAACAGAATGAAATTTAAAGGGTTAGTTCTCTCAAAAAAAGAAAAGAAAATTGTCACCATTTACTCACCCTCATGTCGTTCCAAATCTATAAGACTTATTATTCGAAACACAAATTAAAATATTTTAAGAGAGAGATTTCTAAACCTCAATGTCAACACAATCAAAAGTTGTAATGCAAATGAATCAAGTGGTTTAATCCAAGTCTTCTGAGAGACATAGGCTAATCGCTTTACATGATGAACCGGTTTAATTTAGGCTTTTATATCACATATAAACATTCACATTGATCAACATAGAGCACAAGAACCAATGAGGTTTGTTCTTGCATGTCACACAAGCATGTTTGAGTTTCCTCAAAACAAAATAAGTTTGTTCTTATATGCGTCAAGCAAGTTTATGTTTACCATTTTGTCTTTATGAAGTTTTTGAAGCATCAAAGATTTGGTTGCATGGACTTTCAATGGAGGGACAGAAATCTCTCAGGTTTCATTAAAAATCTCTTCATTTGTGTTTCGAAGATGAACAAAAGTCTCATGGGTTTGGAACAACATGAGTGAGGAAATGTTGAAACCTTAAAACTCTTTAAGATATTATTCACTGGAAATCTTTGAAAACCCCCTAAATAGAGTCTAGCAATGCAAATTATATATATATATATATCAGTGTTGCTGAACCAGTATTTATTGAGCCATGCTACCCTGTGAGTTTGCCATGATTGAACTGCACACATCTTCACTTCTTTTGTTGTTGTTAGTCAATACAAGTCGGACACTTGTGTTCATGGGTGAGTGCAAGACGAAAGCGGATGGGGGTTGTTGCTTTACTTATTTATTTTTGGTTATTTATTTTAAAGTGTCCTTGTTACAGTGTAATTATACATTTAAGTACTGAGTATTAATACATGTACTTACTATAGAGCTGGTAAGTCCCGCCCATCCGTAAAACCCCAAGTGGACCTCTAGGTTGAAAAATCGTCAATGCAAGTGAATGTGAGAAAATAATTATTGTCTGGTCCCGTTTGAATTGTGCCATGAATGTGAACATATGTTGTCTGTGAATTTTTTATATAATTTGTCATGTTTGACAGTATATTGTATGATTCTTTGGCTAGCAGTTGTGGAAAAGACATCATGTCGCTTATGTGACGTCACCCCATAACACATTTTCCCTCCACTTGTCAAATCACGGTGCTAATGCTGCGATAATCTATGGAGACAGATCGAGATGCCTGTGTGTTTTGTACCCAAATGTCACCATTCAAACAAAATGGGCTGTTCTTTCTTCAGATTCCCGTCTGATGTAAAAGCTAGGCAGCGAAGAGTTGTAGTCCACAAAGTGCTCTCACACAAAGTCTAACCGTATCAAACTTCTACCCGCTAAATTGTAGCATTCTTAACACGAAAAATTATATAAAAAATTCACGGACAACATATGTTCACATTCATGGCAAAATTCAAACGGCACCAGAAAATAATTATTTTCTCACATTCACTTGCATTGACGATTTTTCAACCTAGAGGTCCAGTGGGGTTAGCGGAAGGGGCGGGACTTACCAGCTCTATAGGGTTAGGATTAGGTTTGGTTTAGGGTTAGTTGCATGTATTTACGCATATGTATCACTGTGAACAATGACACTAAAATAAAGTGTTACCATTTTGTTTTCCTCCATTATAATTGAATGAGCGTTTGTGTCATGTCTGAAAGGATCTGGAATAGGAAGGATGGTTGTGTTGCGGTTGATGGAGTGTCACCTGTGTGGCGCTCAGAGAGTTGTTTGTTGGCTGGTTACGCCGGGGTGTGACGCTGGCCTGACGCCCACTGGCGCACAGATGGGAGAGAGGCCGAACTGAGACACCTTCCAGCCTGGGACGGCAGCGAGCAGAGGGAGTCGTGGCTTTCGCCGCCTTCGTACATTCTGGTGTGTGTGTGTGTGTATACGCGCACGCTTCACATTATGTCTGTTAAATGCCTGTAATTCTATGACCCTATTTCCCCCCCCCGAGAAGCCAGATGGTCGATGTCCCAGCATGCTAAAGAGACATGCTAAATATTCTCAGTTATTTACTTGGAAAAGATGACCAGCTAACTATCACTGGTAAAACAACTGCATTGGATGACTGGAGTGAAAATTGCAGAAGCATTTGAGTCATACAGGTTTTTGGGTTTCCAGGGTCATGGAAATTTTGTCGTGACTAAATATGTGTGGTTTTCGTTCTTGTTTTGTTTCGTTTCAATGACTAGTTGTTGATCTTAGAAAAAAAAAGTCTGATAACACCCTTCATCTGAAATGAAAATGTTGTCATCATTAACTCACCCTCATGTTGTTTCAAACCCAACCCAGGCTCATTGGGAAAACCGTGTCTGTGGCAACATTTCGGCACAATTATATTACATTGCTTCTTTTCTTCATATATTACATTACTTCGTTTTGAGGTCATATTGTGGAACAGCGCAAAAAAAAAAAAAGTCTTTATTAATTGACAATCTGCCCCATAATCATAATTTTTGTGAAATGGATTAAGCGTTGCTGTAGGGGTGTGCGATCTGATGATTTATATCAGGATTGATCTTAAAGACATCCACGATCTACTTCTCAAGTGATTCGTGGAGATTGTGATCTTTTATGTCCTCGTAATAATGTTAAACTACAGCAATGACTGCCGATTAGACGGCTGTGTTTTGGAGTTTTGCTAAGAAGTCTTGGTTGAATAAAAGTGTAAAAGTGCTGTCATTTTTTTTTTTTTTGTGGATCACAAAAGGTGAAGCTTTGAATCATCACACAAATCTTTCCTATTCAAGAAAGATCGAACACACTCGAAGCTTCACGTGAGGATCAGACTGGACTTTTTGCTTTAAATTATATTCCTAAATCCTCCTCTGTAAAAAGGGTCTTAAATATAACTCCTTATACAGTGATGATGAACAACTGGATAGGCAGACTGATCTCATGAAATGGCGTATGTATGACACGCCAATTCGTATTTCCATTTTTGGCGTGCTATCAACACGCATAATCGCTTTTCAGCGTGTTTATCAACGCCGTTGACTTAACGTTACATTACTCTCTATATAAATATATATGACTTACCCCAACCCCGTCCCTAAACCTACCCGTCACTGGGGTTAATACCATCCTAGTAAAAAAATATCGCTCCCCATATGTAGATTTACATTTTGCTTCGTTTCGCTCGGACATTTAACGGCGTAGACATACACGCGGAATCACTCGGACATTTAAGGGCGTAGACATACACGCGGAAGATGACGGCGTGGACATACACGCGGATAGCTCAAAATGCGTATAGATAACACGCCACTTGACTTGAAAGTGGCGTGTATGTTTACGCAAAGTCATGATGTCATGTTGGGATAGGTCATCATGGGAATCCATTGCTCAAACAGTACAGGAATATTTTGGGGTTCCGAGACTTTCAGTATACTGTTTTTTTTTTTTTTTTTTTTTTTTTCAGTAGCCTATACCGTGATTGTGATGTCTTTGTTCGTCTGTATCAAGTAAAGAAAGACTATGTAATGCAAGGAATTCTAAAATGTTGATGACTTAAAATGCCCCCCCCCCCAAAAAAGTCTTCTGTTATAAATGTCTAGTGTCCTTGGAAGGACAAAGGAGATAAACAACAGGAAGCAACAATGACATCACAGAAAGGAAACGGCAGTCTCTAATTTTAATCAGACGTTACTTTCAGTGACTAATAAGAGTGTGTTCGAAATGTAAGGGAAGATTTCAGTGTGGTTAAGAGGTAATGCTTTCGCATAAAAATGAGTGCACATGTTCCGATTGACAATCATTTGTAATGTTATATCTCGCCGCTTTACCCTCTCGTGCCCTCCTGCACTCACCGGAGAGTAAAGGGGTACGATCTTTCAAACCGTACGAGGGGAAAAGCGAGGAAAAAGGAGTTTTTTTTTTGTAAATTTCCACATCACAGATGGATAGAATGACTCACTCTCTCACACACACACAGACATAAACACTCACACATACTTCAGTGACATTTTCACTCGCCTTTCTGCATTTAACATCCAGGTTTTATCATGCGTCCTCTTTTAGATCCGTCGTGAGAGAGCTTATCGGTAATATTAGCATTGCTTTTAATCAGAGATATCCACCAGTGAACTAATTGACTGACATTGACTACTAGGATCATTTGTCTGGCATTTTGGCAGAACAGACATGGTAGTTTCCCCATTTATGGTTTAATTATTTGTCTGGGTTTTCATTAAGTATTGTGCAAAATATGTAATTTGGTCAATTTAATTAGTACATTTCGATACATTTCTAGGGCTCATTTCATCGGCAAGATTATAAATTGTCTTTTGCTTAAACAAAAAAAATTAAGGACCAATATGTCTTTTTTTTTTTTTTTTTTTAATATAGTCATTTTTACATTTAAATGATAATTTTGTGTGTGTTTTGCATTACAATAATAAGGGAGAATGTGCTTATTTGTCATACAAAAGCTTAACATGTTTATAGCTAAAATAAAATACAAATATTAGATGGAAAAACTTAAGAAACTTAAATGGAGAAATAAACAAGTTTAGTATTACCTTAAATTACTAAAACTGAAACAAATTACTAATAAAATTAAATCTAAAAAGTCTAAATAGATTTTTTTTTTAACTAATAAAAATGGCAAAAGCACAGGCCTAACAAACGTACTAAAACTTAAGGTGAACTTAAAATAAAAAAATAGAGCCGCTAATTCAAAATATTAATAAATACTATAAAAGTACATAATTAATAACACTAGCATCTAAAAACAAAAAGCGCACACACACACACACCCCCTTTGGACCCAGTGCCCCAGACACCCAGCGGCACATGAAGGACGTGTGGTGTGAATCGCACCGACAGCTGCAGCTTAGAGAGGAATCACCAGCCCTCCGCTCGTTCAATTATGAAAAACACCTAGTTTTATGAGGAGTTACATTTGATTTGATTTTAATTAGCTGCTGATATTGAATGACTCTGGCATAGAGACAATCCCCTGGCCTGGCTCTCTAAGTGTAAGTACATTAGACGGTGCTGCTCCCACAGGACTTCCTCCCTCATTAATTCTAATCCCACAGACAGCATCATTTCTCTATTTCTTTCCACTAGAGGAGCCACATCTACGTAGTCTCTGTGGATAATAATTACAAATGGATGATCGTAATACCCGCTCATGTGGCTGCTGTGGTCTGCGTGCCACGACGTGTTTGGTAGATCCTGTCGTATCCTCTTTCATCTCAGAGATGCTCTTCAAAGGGACTTCACATCCCAGATGAACATTTTATTGTTTCAGTATATTTCACTGAAGCATAAGCCTGGTCTCAGATGTTTCTCCTAAAAGTCATACAAATTAATGAGTTGGTCTCATGCAGTAATCGTATACCCTTTCAAAAAAATAATAGTTAAATTTCATTTTGATAAAGGTACACTATGCAACTTTTTGCCCTCTAGTGATAAAGAAACAAAACTGCATGCATTTTGCGGAAGAACATTGTTTTGGTTGTGCTTCGGCTCTGCGTGATTGTGCAGATGAATATTATTATCCTACTGCTCATGAAACACTCTCTACTAGGCTTAAGAGAGAGAACAAGTTTAGATGGAAAGGATCTCAAGATGTTACAGCGCTACAAAAATAATGAAATGACACTTCAGAATAGAAAATGCTTTACAGTGAACTCTGTTAGAGGACAATTTATCTGTTCAATAAAATACCTTACTCACCTGTTGTGTAATGAAAACGCCATCATCTCTTTTATTACGAGCTTTGTCATGTTCTCTTTTGCCAGCAAATCCTAAAAAGTAATAAATCATGATTTCCCAAAAAAATAAAAAAATAAAAATGATAATAATAATAACCGAATCCGCATATTTTGATTTCTGAAGGATCATGTGATCATGTAATGCTGAAAATTCAGCTTTGATCGCATGAATATATTACATTTTAAACCGTATCATAATTATTTTCAATTGTAATAATATTTCATGATATTTACTGTATGTTTTTGCAGTATTTTTGATCAAATAAATGCAGCCTCGGTGCTCCATTATGTCAAACCTTTGGCTAATCCTGTGTTTCAAAAACATGGCAAATCACCAATTATTATCTGATAAAAATGGTATCATACATTTTGCTGCTTTAGCTGATGTATTTTTCAGGTCCTGCTAAAGCGTTGCCTTCACCCAAAAGCAACTGGCTCTTTTATCTGATAGGTGGGACTTTACTATATTGAGTGTTGTGGTTTCTCCCAGTCACTTCCTCCTGCTTTTACAGCATCTGTCTGAGCACAGTTTGAGACATTGTTGAGAAATACTAGAGGAGATTACTAGGGTTTTTTCCTACGTGAAGAACCTTAGAAGTCTTCATTTGCTCTCAACGTAATCTCACTACTATCTGGTGGGAAACAACTGAGATATTAAACGGTTTCTTGTCTTTCCTCCTGGTTATTTGTGAGTCAGAGGTTTGAGGTCTTCATGTAGATTGTGAGCGTTCACACGTACACGAGGCCGTTTCCTTCCTCTGGCTCAGTCTATTGATTTTAGTTGCTCTCTGGTCTTGAGACGTGCCCTCACCTCCTCACCCGTCCGCTCTCCTTCTCTGGTTAATTATTGAACGCGCCAGCTCAGGTTACCATATAAGGCTGACTGCTGGCTTTCACAGCATTACAGGGGAAGAACGGTTGGGTTAGTTTGAAAGGATACCTGGCTCGGGCTCCCGGACCACTGTGAGTGCAGGTGCCTTTTTGGATGACTTTTTAAATTTGGTTTTAATTTTGCTGCCTTGTCCTCTGGCTGTGTGTGTAACACTGTGAATGTTGTGGATTTCATACTGACAGGCCGCCTTGGTTTGGCCTAAGGTGTTGATGCTTGATTTCCCCATTGCTATGTCTGACATCATTGTGTAAAGCCGCAGATGAATGGAAAACACACAGCTGGATTTAGAGTATTACTGGGGTAGGATATGGCTAAAATAAAATAAAATAAAATTTGTTTTATATGTCACGATATATCGGCCACCATATCACTATCAGCCGATATATGATCATTTTTAATGTTATCGTTATTGGCCTGATACGAAAATTTGGCCGATATATTAAAGCCGAAAAAATAATGTATTATTTCCTTCAGCTGAGACGCTTCAGATGCGAACTGTTCACCATGGTGGTTTTGAATGGCTTGAAATATGATTGAAATCACTTCAAAAAAGGAAAATACAGTAATGTGCAACATGTGCAGATATATAACTCTGTTATATAGGCTACATAAAATTATAATGAGAACATTATAATTGTGTGCTTGGGACATGGCTTTTAATAGTGAGACTTTGGTTTTTATAATCAGGCTGTCAAAATGTATATACAAATTTGGATTTGGATTTAGATTTATCGGCCAAAATATCGGTTATTGGCTTTCAAATATAAAGAATTATCAGTATCGGCCAAAATGTTCATATCAGTGCATCCCTAGTTTTAATGGTAAGATCAATAAATGTATTTATTTATTGAAATTGCACTACCATTCAAAAAGTTGGTCTCCATAAGATTAAAATGAAATTAATAGTTTTATTCAGCAAGGAAGCATTAAATTGTTTAAAAGTGTAAAAGAGTGAAAACTGTGTAGAATGTTACAAAATAATTGCTTTTGAACTTTCTATTCATCAAAGAATCCTGAGAAATAAATATCACAGTTTCCACAAAATTATTCATTTAAAATAATCAGAAATGTTTCCTGAGCAGCAAATCAGCATATTAGAATGATTTCTGAAGGATCATGTGACACTGAAGATTGCATCACAGAAATAAATTACATTTAAAAAAATTTACATAGAAAACTGTTATTTTATATTATAATAATATTCCACAATAAGAAGTAAAATACAATAAAAACGTAGTAAAAATGTATTGAACATAAAAAATAATGATATATAATTTAACATTACAGTTCATGAAGACAATATTTCCCCGGATATGTTTACTACAATATTTAATGCCACATGGGGACTACTGTGAATATTTGATAATCAAAAATCATGTTTTGAAATTCACTTTAATGTTACTTTACCATTATGTTACTTAATGTTACGTAATGTTATACCGTTACGTTACCATTTATGCTACTGACATTTAAATCAAAACCAATATTATAAGAGACAAACATAAATGGCATTAAAATCATCACCAATGTTACATTTGTCTTCATATCCTAATAATTTGTTAACAAAAATGCATTCATTACTTCAATGAGCTCATTGTGTCTGCCTTAAATTAATACATTGTTTAAACTAATAGCCTACATTATTAGTTAACTGTGTGATTTGTATATGTACATTTCTGAAAATGCATAACTTGGACACAGTCACCTCTGATAACAGATCACTCTAAATTGTAAACATGCATTTTCTGCAAAGCTGCTTTGAAACAATATGTATTGTGAAAAGCGCTATACAAATAAATGTGAATTGAATTGAATCATGATTGTCTTTTATGACATATAAATTCAATTTGTTGCAAATATTAGCTAATCCCTAATTTGAATGATGTCCCATTCATGTGTCTTTCTCTCTCTCTTTCTCAGTGACAGTTACATTGTGCGCGTGAAAGCGGTGGTCATGACCCGAGATGACTCGAGTGGGGGATGGCTGGCACAGGAGGGGGGGGGCCTCAGCAGGGTGGGCGTCTGTAAGGTGATGCCCGCTGAGCTGACCGGACACAGCGACTTCCTCATCCATGGCGAGCGCCTCAAAGACAAGCAGGTGTGGCACCAATATTCATAGTCTTCCTCCCTAGGGGCTTCTGGGAAATCAAGCTGATTTACAACCTGGGGAGTTTTGCATGCTGGGTTCTTTTCCAAGACAAATCTGGTTACAAATCCATTTGTTATGTGATTTGCAAGACTTTTCTCAGACAATGACCTCTAGCAATGCAGCAGCAGCAGAAGGCTTGTGGGCTCAGTCTCAGATATGTCTCGCTTGTTTTGGCTGGCAGGTGATTTTGGAATGTTTCGTGAGGAAGGATCTGATCTACACGAAGGCCACGCCCACATTTCACCACTGGAAGGTCGAAAACAAAAAATGCGGCTTGACGTTCCAGAGCCCCGCCGATGCCCGTGCCTTCGACAGAGGTGTGCGGAAAGCCTTGGAGGACATAACGGAGGGTGAGAACATTGAAAGTAGAAAAACACTTGCATGTTTCCAGACTTAAAAATGCAAAAAAAGTTGCGTACATATTGGAAATAAAATGCTATGCACTCACGAATGAGGAAGACTCTAGGCATATAAGAGGGGTCTCCCCTCATGGTGGCAGCCATGTTGAGATCACATGATCTGCTGACTACTCGCTTTATCTTAGTTTCACCCTTATTATTAGACGCTTTCTTTTCTTGGGTGACAACTACATCAATGAATAGGGTATATCCGCAATTGCATCAATTAAAAAAAAAGTGTGTGTGTGATGCTGCATCCACACCAGTAGGTGTCAGTAGGAAAGTCTAAGACCACTGTTGTATTAGCTAGAAAAAACAACAAAAAAGCATTGCTTATTCAAAACATCAAAACATGAATATTTATTAAAGTCCCCCTTTAGTCAATTTGATAAACGAAATGACATTTCAATGTTTTTCCTTGAAAAATAAATAATTCATGCCTTAAAATAGCTTGAATGTAACTCTACACCCTTGCCTCATTAAGTACACGCGGTTCTATGAATATGCAAATGAGCCCCGCCTCCACTCACTCACAGCAGCTCAGAGATCCACTCGTTGACGATCACACGTTGACCTGATTGGTCAACAAGGTAGTTTGTGACGTCAGAAACACCAGAGATTTCAAAGCGTGTTTTTGAGACTGTCTTTGGTTCACTGCCGTTTTAAAGAGAAAATACTCTGCAATGGTGTTGACTTATGATTAAAGACAAAACATGTGTAAATTCATATCAAAAACACCACATAGACATAGTTTATATACCTCATAGTTTATATAAACAACATTAAAAGCTTGATTTTCACCACAGGGGGGACTTTAAAAGAAACAGAAGTTTAAACCGTGCACCACTTTTACTATTTCAGAAGCATATTGTGTTTTTTTTTTAGAACAACAGAAACAAATACTTAAGCATATTCTTAAATGTGCTGCAAGACTTTGAATAAACTACAACCATCTGCGTTAAAGAAAAATAGGCTAAACGCGTCAGTGATACGCTCTAGGACTTCTGGCTGGAGTTGTGTTTCATCCATCAGTCAATCTTTCACTGTCGTCTCGTCAGTTTCTTTCTCTCTCCAACCTCAAACACCACCATTAACCGACAGGATATGTGAAGGTCTGTCGGCTCATGTCTCCTGTTTGTGTGTTTTATTTTAGGTTCCACAACTTCCTCTTCAACACTTCAAAATGAGGCTGAACTTGGAGATGATGATGTGTTCACAGTAAGAGCCTTTGTTGTATAATGATTATTTAAAAGGTCATGAAACCCTAACACATTTTTTGTGATGTTAACAGATCTGTTGCACACCAATGAAAACCACAATAGCACTCATTATGTTTATTATTAAGGGAAAGGTGGTTATTTTTTCATTTATTGGAGCCATTTCGTTCTTTCGGTTTGAAAAGCAAAGTGGAACCAGCCTCATGAAAAGTGGAGTGGTGATTGGCTGCAAGTGCGCGTCTATGTCTTGAGTTTCTGAGCTTTTTGCCGCATTATTCATGAGAATTAACTCTTTTAATCCAATCACAGTGTTGTATTATGCACGAGATCGCATTACAGCGGAGAATTCAAATGTCACAGAAGACCGTTTGAGCGCTGCGTTCGGAGGTCGAACACGTCTCATAGGTGTATCTTCCCTCAGTACAGTAACACAAGTGTGGAGCTGGAGTTTGACTACCAACACGTGAAACATATGAGTGTTCATGAGAGCGGTTTCTTTAACAACACTCACAACGTGGATCACGATTCATATCCAGAGCAAGCATGTATCGGACATAATTCATATACTCCAAACATGAACCAGCACCGTGTATGCACACATTTTTCATCCCGTCTTCTTCAAATCAAATATATATATGTGCAAATAAGGACACTGATACAGCGGTACGTCTGATCATGAACGCGATGACACTAGGAATTATTCTGATACACAGAAGACAATGATGTAGACTAAAACTTAAAAGAAGAATGGGCAAAAAAGCAACTATGCCTTTATTATTTCTTTTAAACTGATGTGTGTCATTGGTTCTAAGATCGTGCCCGTATTCGTAATGAAAATATTATTAGACCTGTTAAATGTTCTTCCTTATTTTTCTGCAAGTTTAATGCTGATTTGTTGAAATTATTATTATTATTTTTTTAATCAAAACGTATTTGATTTGTTGATGATAGTAGAAGTCTCGTTGTAATAGGGTTTTCATGACACTTATTACTGTATTATTACTTTATCATATTCCTATTATCATAATGTGTCAAGACATTTTTAATAAATGTTTAATAAATTCAATGTTTTAATAAATGTTGGATGATTCCCATTATTCTAGTTAGATCCTCATTTCAGTAATCGTTTCTTTTAAATACTACAAAACAATAAAGAGCGTATACTACATAGAATAAAGAGAGTAACGAATATGAATGTTAGTGGTAAATACTTCAATAATATACTCAATTTAAATCATACATTATTTAAATGTATTTAACAACTTAAATATGATATAATAACAAATATTTTTTTCTGCATTACAGTAATGAGATTGAGATTTATTGCATAACTTTAATAAGGTTTTGGGGCAAAAGTGTTAAATGTGAAAAATTATTTTCAGGCTTCCTTCTCTTTCAGCTAAATAACATTTTGTATTTCTTTCTTCTGATTTTGGAGTGAAATATTACAAAGCCCCTTATAAGACATTCAGAAGAAAAAAAAATATTTATATATTGCAAAAAACTTTATATATTTATTCCATTATTTAAATTTTTTTGTTAAATTGTGGACATTGTATTAATGTGTTTCCTTGCTTTAATTTAGCTGCATATACGATTGAACAAAATTGAGCGAGCAAATAGTACAGCTAAAACGAGGGAACAAATGAATGTGTGGGAATGAACTCTTAGCTCGTGGTGTTTTCTTCACCTCATGTCATGTGTGATCCAGACATGTTCTTGACATGCTTTCCTCATCCAAACGCATCAGCGTGTTGTTTCACGCCATTGTCCACTAAGGACATATATTTGTTTTTAAAAAGTAATATTCAGTAGCTTCCTCTTCCCTTCAGCTTGTGTGTGTGTGTGTGTGTGTGTGTGTGTGTGTGTTTTGTGTCCCAGAAAAGGCCTTGTGATATTTTTTCCCACTGTGGAAGAGACGGGCCTTTGTTTTGTGAGATGGTGGACGTGATAGCGGCGCAGGCCGGTTTCCTGTGGCGATTTCTGTTCCGACGCTTGCCTTTTGCCCACTTACTGTCACAGTCACAGGAGACCAGGAGCAGCAGGCGGGGTCAGGAGAAGACTTCCTGCTCTCCCCAGTAAAACTATCATTAGCAGCTGCTTCCTAGCTAACTGCCATCCTGATTTACTGTCGCCCTGGGTGGAGGGAGGGGGGGGCACGCACAGGGGAAGCCTCATGGCTCCTCTTTCACTCGCTGTCTGTCTCGCTTTCAGGCCAAAAGGGTAGACTGCTAAGCCAAGGACCCCGAGCTTGAAAGGAAACTTAATCCAACGCTTCTTTCCGTCCTGGAATTTATGCTCTTCTTGTGCGCGTCGGAAAGCAGAACCAGATTTACTGCCGTGCGCCAGTTCCTTTTTAAAAAACCTACCTGTTTTGCAGGACACACACATTCTGCGGCCGTCGGAAGCGAGTGGACTCGCACTTCCACGTGAGGTCGTTGGCGCAGTCGTTGGGTTGGGGGGCTGGTGTTGATGACCTTTCCATATATTGCCGTGCGAGGCAAGTGGCCGCAGACAGCAGAAATGCGGGTCTGGATTTACAGCTCGGGGCGATTATGTCGAGGGGAGTTGTTCCTCTGCTGGGATGCACATTCCTCCTGATGGTTCCTCGTGAGCTAACCTATACTTAACCTCAGCTCGTTTTAGCTCATTCAGATCAGGGAATGGACTCGCGTCTCTGAATGCTGGGCATTTAGCAGGGTGTGTCTTCCGTGTGCTCTGAGACGCATGGTTTTGAGATGCTTGTGCTCACAGCACGTCAGTCTAGAACTGATCAGAAATGACATTTTTACCTAATGCATATTTGCTCTGAAATGGAGTCAGTTCAACCAAACTGCCAATGTAACAAAGCAGATTCAAAACTTTTGAAGAAGTAAATTGTAGTAATTTTTTTTTTTTTTTCAATACATGAACTAAAGAAAGAATATGTAATTATTTGTATTTATTTATGCACATATTTAACAATACACACAAATATTATACACAGCATTACATATACATATATAATACTGCAGAAAAATGATTGCATTGTTGATTCATTTTATTTCACCAGATAAACAACAGTATCTTTTGAAAATTGGATATATTAAGCAGGATTAGATGGAAAACATTTTGGAAGTTGCAACCTTTTTTTTTTACACTATCATGGTGAATGGCTCCAAATAAAATATTTTTAAACATTCTTTTCAAATTTTTTTTAGCAAATCTCAGTAGTAAAATTTGTAATATTGAGTTAGTACATATAAAACCAAACCAACACATTTTCACCTGTGAAAGGTTATCCCAATGTTGTGGCATCATTGATTCTCACTGTGAGTTATGACATGCTGACTGTTCCAAGATGGCGGCGCGTCGACGTGTCTGGAGTGGTCGGATGTGGCATCTACGTATGCTCATATGGGCAAAAACTCTTCTACTCCCTGTCAAACATTTTACAGTTAAACATTCACTAGATTGGGGTTGGCATCATGCTAGTAACCTGCCAAAACATGCTAGCAACACTTTGTTACATGCTACCAATGCCTCATGCTAAAATGTAAATTACCTTTTGAACACTTTTGAATTAAAATACTATTTAAATGAAAAAAAATTATAATACTTGCCTTTCCAGGTCACCACATACATTGAACTGATTGGCAAAGTAGAGAGCACAAAGTGCTCCAAAGGTCATAATGCATCACCCTACATCATGACAAAATTGTCATAATGTCTACGATGAGTCATCAGTCATGAAGGGAAATTAGTATTTTTGATTGACAGCTGCGCAACTACCACTTTGACGCTTCAAAATATTCATAAAGAGATTGTAAAACTAATCCATATGAAACTAATCCATAAATTCAGTCTTTTCATCATATAAAGCGATTGTGTCTCTTCAGAAAATTTGGACTAAACCGCTGAATTTATATGGATTAGTTTTACGAGAGGGTCAACGGAGGGGCAGAAAGCTCTCAGATTTCGTCAAAAAGATCTTCATTTGTGTTGTGAAGATGAATTAAAGTCTTACAGGTTTTAAACGACATGAGGGATGACAGAATTGTAATTTTTGGGTGAACTATCCGGTAAAACTATTGCATTCATATAAGAAGCGAACCGTACCGGAGTTCACATGAACCATCCCCCAGACCACCATTTTTCGTTGGATTCGGGTTCAGTTCGTGAATGCACACCCGAGTTCGAAGAACAGCGTTCACATCATCCAAACAAAGTAAACTAATGTCAATCGAACATGGATGTGTGCCAAAAGTGCACTCGGTAAACTTCATAAAAACTATATAGACATATTTAACAAAGCTAATAAAAATGTTAAGAAACAATAGGAAATTGTTATACTTAAAATGAAACCAGACAATATTAATTCAAAATATTAACAAAAACTAGAATAGTATATCAATGATACTAAAGTAATAGTGTAGTCACATGCACTATTTTAGTTGAACAATCCAATTATTTCTAATTTGAGCTTTTCCTTGTTTCAGGTGTGTATTTGACTTGCATATTGCATGAATACACTCTTAACTTTATACTTAAATAGAGTATGGTGGGGTTTCTGACAATTTGGGCTGTGTAGTGTGTGTGTTGGGAGGAAATATATAAATGACAAAAAACAACTTCCTGTGCAGCAGTCGAGCAGGATAAGGCTTTGCTGTATAGAGCGCTCACAGCCAGGGCCCTGGAGGATGCTCAGAGGAAGTGGGATGTGGAAGACTAACATTTCTGGGAAGAGGGGGAAAAAAAATGAGGTGGAAAGAATCAATGCTTCTTTATGCAAGAGGTAGAGAACCTTTATTCTGTTATCCTCTCCGGTCCTTAGCAGGATTGGGCATCTGCATGTGGAGTGTGTGTACGTAAAGGCTCTCAGCACTAATCATAGCAGTGGAAAAGGTACCGGTGCCCTTCCAAGACTCAAGGTGGCTGATTACAGGCAATTTGACTTGGAACTCAATTAGTTCCAGCACATTTTTCACTCCCTGGATTGTCTTAATGAGAAATTATAGCTGAAAACCTTGTTGTCAGTGGTTTGGAGTTCTATACAGAATATAAAACACTTTCCAGATAGCATCAATCATGCACGTTGAGCACACGCTGACCGCACACACGTTTAGCGATGGCGGGCATTTGGTGCGATCAAATCTGATTGCTTGCGGTTGACCTGAGCAGCGGGAAAGCTTTTGATGCACAGCAAATCCAACTATGCTCAGATCTACAATGTTAACTGCTAACCTGTAACGCATGCAGCTCCTCAAAACATGTTCCTCTGGCCAGGTCAACTGCTGTTAGAAGAGTCTGACTCTAAAGCCCAAGTCCTCTTCAGTTTCGATGCAAATACATGGCCTCGAGTCATCCTTGTCCAGTATTGCGATATTTCTCTCCAGGAGTTATGACCGATTAAAATGTCTTTGTACTCGTTTCCATCACACACGCGTTCATCAGCTCAGGCACCTTTTGTTGTTGTGGTGTCCAGTAGTTTATTGTTTATTTTGTTTTCTCATCTGTTTCCATTTTGACGGCCCGAACCAGTGTTGAACACCTTCTGGACAAACACATTGGTGCGAAATATGTTGGACTTAAAAGTCAAGCAAGAACCGAATAAATCCCTTTGACTTACCCGAGCCATCTAGAGACCAGAAAATGTAGAGAACAGAATAACAGACAATCCTGTTCCTGGGGATCTACCTTCCTGCTAAGTTCAGCTCCTACCATGATCAAAAAACCAGCTAATTAATATCTTCAGGAGCACTTGATAATTACAGACAGGTTTGTTGGATGAGGGTTGGATCTGAACTCTGCAGATGGAACAGGAACAGGATTGGGCCCCACTGTCTAGTACTTCGTATCCTAGTATCCGGATAGCAACATGCTAAAAACACTCAGAAAACATTAGCAACCATCTTGCAACACCCAGGTAACCTGAAACAAAATTCTAGCATAATTTGAGCAAATTTTACAAGAAAAAAACAAGTTTTTGTCAATACTGTCTCAATGCAAACAACTTTGTTGTTGCTTATGTAGTTGGTCCTTCCCACATGTTTTTAAAGGCTTGCATTATTGTTTCTGACCCCTGTACTCAGTTGTGGTCCATGTATGGGCCTGGTTTTGACCTCTGCTTCTATTTTCTTGCGCTCTTTATGCTGGTTCTCTCTCAGTAGGTCCTATGGGGCCACATTAAGCTATGTCCGGTTATAGCCAGTTTATTGCTCAGACAGTTTGGATTGGTCTGGTGTGGTTTCGTGCCACAGGGTGGCCAGCCTCAGACTTAATAAAGGAGGGCCCATTTGTGAAATTACCCAAAAGACTTCAGTTCCCCTTCAGTTTTGCTCCCCCCTCATTATCTTTCCGCCCTCCCCCACCGCGCCACTGATTGCGCGTCATTAATGGGCCGGCATCGGCTCTGCTGCTGGGAAGGTATGCCTTTGAGTCAGAGTTGGGCCACATGTGCCTTTGAACTCTCTTGTTATCTGCGCTACGCCACACACTTTAGAGCTTTTCGATAAGACGGTTGATTTTGTGGTGGGGGTTAGAGATTTAGTTTAGTGCGCCATTTTTTTTTCTTTTTTTTTTTTTCTGTTTTGTTCTTCGTTTCTGTTCAAAAATCTAGTGAGCTTCCTATGTAGGCAACATATTAGACGTATTTTTGTCATGAAAACTGTTCTAAAAATTAGGCTGCATGATTATGTTGCCTACTAAGGCAAAATTTTTATGCTGCATTTCACAGGCAAAAAGTTAAGTCCAAGATGACAGACGAAGCAAACAAAATGTCTTGCAAAATATGTATTTTATGCTTATAGTGTTGTAATATCTTTGCAACATGCTGACATCAAACTAGTGGAATAAATGAACTAAAGCCTACAATATGCTTGATTTTGAAATCAAAGAACAAACTGGTGTAACGATAAACAATAAACTGGTATAATCTTGAACAAAAAAACAGCCAAAACGAATTTTGTCAGGAGTTTGTTTTAGGAGTTCGAAACAGTTTGCCAAAGCAAGAAAAGTTTGTCTAAAAAGATTGTTTCAGCGGGTAAACGCTTCCTTCTTTGGCGCTCCATATTCATCTAAACGCCGCTCTCTGCATCCGGATGTTCGCTAACAGTATACTATAGCTCAGGTATTTTGAACTTCTTTTTGCACGTTCTAGAGCGTTCACTTCTTAAGTCGAAAGTATTTGTTGGCGGGCATTTGGTGCGATCAAATCTGATTGCTTGCGGTTGACCTGAGCAGCGGGAAAGCTTTTGATGCACTGCAAATCCAACTATGCTCAGATCTACAATGTTAAAGCAGCGCTATGCAGTTTCGGGAATTTCTTCGCTTTTTGCTCGCAGGTTTCTCTATGGAGCTCCCCCTACAGCTTCGGAATAGATATTTGACAACACTGTCGAAGAACTCGTTGGCGACTCTCAGATACCAGAGGCTAGTAGATCAACGACATCAAAGCAGATGGGACATTCTTTAAAACGTCTTCTTCATTCGGGTTCGAACAGCGTGAGGGAGCGCAATAATGACAGAATTTTAGCAGATTTTTTTGCAATTCGTTACATCGCAAGACCTGATATCACGCGATACTTCCTTACTTCCCGCCGGCCCAAAGTTGCAAGGGTGGTTGTTCGGCTCACAGGCGCTTGTGGGGTGCGAGACGACCACCATTCAACCCGAAAAAAGTCATTTAACTATTCCAATGACTCCGAAACTGTTTGGTTAAGGTAAAAAAGTTACTTAGTTCACCTAGAGCGTTCTAAATCAATCACTTCTTAAGTCGAAAGTAATTTGGTGAAAGTACTTCTTAAGTTTTTGTGGCCACACGGACTCAAGTGCAAAACAACAGTGCATGTGCAACTGATTAAGAGCTCAGAACAAGGTACACTACGTAGTCCGCTCTCAGGGTCAATGGTGTGTTTTTTGAAAGATTGCACTTAATTGTGAGCGAGACAGAGCAGAACGTGGAAAATGTAGTGTAGTCGGATCTTTAGGATGCTGCTGTCATATATGAAACTAAGATATCATTCTAATTTGACTAGGAATTAGGCTTAAAAGATTTAAAAGTAATCTTATGCTGTTGGAGAGTGTTGTTATATTAACCACAGCAGTGCTCGGTGCAGTAAATCATTAACTAGATTAACGATCGGTCAATCAACAAATTAAACTCGCTCATACTGTCAACAGTTACTAAAACTTCATTCAAATTTGACAGATAATACATTTTCTTGTCCCTAATAATCAACATAATGCAGGGGAAACTGCAGCAGTGCTAAACTTGCATCACACAATTACAACACACGATCAATGTACGAATCAAACATACATTTTGACTGTTGACAATTTGTTTTCCGTGCATAATTTTATTATATCCATGTACATATATGTGGTTACACTACAGTCAAATCATATAAAACAGTGAACCGAATCACTCCTGAACTCTGTTCTGTCTTGCCTGCAGTCGAGACCGTGACGTGAGCTCCACTGACAGTCCCTCCTATTGGTTGTTGCTCGCGAAATTCGCTTCTCATTTGCATAAAGTTGAAATTTCTGAACTTTGGCCGCGCGTCTTTAGACACGCCCACATTTTGTCGCCGAAAGTCGCTGCATGTCGCTGCGTGTCGCTGGCGGTGTGAACGGGGCTTTAGAAGACAGTAGACAGCGAGGCAGCTCAATAGTTTTTATATCTCTGTCGGCCTGATACTGCTTGAGTGCTTTTGAGCGGTGTGTTTTAGAACGGCAGTGTAAACATGAAGGTCTGTGTTTTTAATTATCTCCAGCAGTCCGGCCCCAGCTATCCTCCTAAACGTATTTTTAAATCATGTCGGCTCAGGCTGTCTTGGCAGTGATTTGAGGGACGCCTGTATTATTTTTGGCCAGCAGTTCTGAGGTCTTTGTATGAACACGAAGGGGAAACCAAGGCCCGGCCAGGCTGGACTAAGACAGAGAGAGAGAGAGAGAGAGAGAGAGAGAGAGAGAGAGTTTTGACCAGGGTGTAAGGGCACGGCCAGCCACCGGAGACTCCTTGTTCCTCTCGCCCAGCTGGAGTTTAGTCTCAAACATAGAAAAACTCGGCATTATCTGATCCCAGTGACTCTACAGACCCCATGAATGGCTTGATGAACACAGTTTTCTTTCCTGCGTTGACATATTTCCTAAAAATCGAGAGAGTTTAGGCGAGACATATCGAAGAGTACATTGCTTTTTTTGATGACCTGTAGAGTTTAGTTTCGTTACAGCCCTGAAATGATGCTATTGCTAGAGATAACTTGTTTTTTATTGTTTATAATTTTTTTCAACAAAAACCTAAACATAGACCATTAAAAAGACATTCAAATAAAAGCACACTGATGGACTTACCATCTGTCCAGGATGTTTCCCTGCCTACATCCCTCCAGCATCTCTGCACCTCCTCATAGCGGTTTGGAAAATGGATGAATGCAAAATGAAATAAAACCTCTCTCACTTTCAGCTGCTTCTGTTAGGGGTTGCATACTTGTTTGCTTATTTTCTTATCATTCTCATAATTATTTGCCATATTTTATATAAAAAATATATCTTTTGCTTTCAGCTACTCCGTTATGTGTCGGATATTCCTCATTTTATTTGGCATATATATTTTTGAAATAAAAATAATTCAAAATTACAGTTTATTTAAATTTTTTTTTTTTTTAATTATTATAATTGTTTAACCGATCTCATTTTGAGAATTTGCAGGCTATGTATAATTTCCAATGAAGTAGGTTTTACTTTCTAGTAGGGCTTTTCATTAGAGTCTGCATACATCCACGATATATAGTTCTTCTAACCACATATATCTTTTTAAAGCTCGGTGTGTGCGTGCGTGCGTGCGTGCGTGCGTGTGTGTGCGTGCGTGCGTGCGTGTGTGTGTGCTCGCACTCCACCTGGCAGGTGGTTGTTGAAGGCATCCGGTTCAGCCAAAGGAAGGATCACGTCCAGACTCTCAGCCACTAATCACTTCCCATCCGCCCTGTCTGTCGTTCTGCCTGTCTGTCTGTCTGTCTGCCTGTCTGTCTGTCTGCCTGTCTGTCTGTCTGTCGTTCTGTCTGTCTGTCGTTCTGTCTGCCTGTCCGTCCGTCCGTCTGTCTGTCTGTCTATTCAGCCCACCTCCGCTGGCAGCTGTCTGTCTGCACCATTCTAATGTTTTGTGTTGAACGACCAGGCTGGAAACTTTTCACTGGAGCTCACCCAGACAAAGAGATCCAGTCCTGCATTTCTGTTCATACGTTCGTAGACGTGTGGCCGCTTCCATTGACCTCTACTGACAGGCTGTTTCAGAGTTTCAGTTCACTCCAACGATTGAGCGAATCTACACTCCTTTTCCCTTTGCTCCACCACTCATTTTGCAAAGCTAGATGTTCATAGCTTCCTTTTCATTTGGTAAAACATTATCATTCATTACATGTAAAATACGTTGTACATTAGATACAGTGGTGCACTTCAGAATTACGTTGTTTTTTTTTTCGCAACAAAAAGAGAATAGCTTGATTTTGGTACATAGAACAAGCACTGAGGTGTTCTGTAGGCCAGAGCTGATGGTTTTGTGTGTGATGGCCTATATCCCAGCATGCTGGAATAATTTTGAGTCCCTCTAATAACAGGGAGACTTCAGAGGTTTTTACAGATCCTGCGGCCTGAGGCCTGATTTTTTGGTTTAATTGCACACTGAAGTTGAGCCACGTCACGTCGGATTGACTGCACTGACGTGTGCATGTGTGTTTATGTGCAGTGTATGACCGTATGTGTGGTGTATTAATGTTTAGCTGTGAATCAATGCCACTTGCCCATGATGTCATGGAAAACTGCATTTACTCTGCAAAACACCTGTCTATGATCAGGATTGTTTTCTTGTCTTTTTGACAAGACTGACCGCAGTTTCCTGGACAGTACGTGTACTGTGTTCAGCTCTTGTTTCTCAGGAGATGATGGTTTTTCATTTTCAAATGTCTTGAGTCTGAACTTGTCTTTTTTGTTGTTGTTCTTCAGACTGCCACCGACAGCTCCTCAAACTCATCTCAGAAGAAGGAGCACGCTACACAACTAGTGGCCACCTCCACCTTCTACGAGCCTCACCCGCATCGCTGCATTCTGCAGTACCGACCGCCCGAGCGCTACAGCCTGGATCAGGTGCGTCACGCGGAGTCATAGCTACAAACTGGAGCCTAGTAAATATTTGCATGAAAGAATGAATATTACTAATACTGTACATCACGACTAAAATACACTGCCGTTCAAAAGTTTGGTGTCTGTAAATTGTTGATTCAGCATGCATTAACCATCAAAAGTGTCAGTAAATAGATTTATATTGTTACAAAATAATTCTATTTCAAATAAATGCTGTTTTCTTAGTCAACAAAGAATCCTGAATAAAAATATAAGGGTTTCCACAAAAATATTAAGCATCACAACTGTTTTCAACATTGATAATAATCTGAAATGTTTCTTGAGCAGCAAATCATTACATTAGAATGATTTCTGAAGGATTACGTGACTGAAGACTGGAGTAATGATGCTGAAAATTCAGCTGTGATCACTGGAATACATTCAATTTTACAATACATTCAAAAAAATGAAATCAAATGTCACAATATTACTGTTATTTTTAATCAAATAAATGCAGCCTTGGTGAGCTTAAGAGACTTCCTTCAAACACACAAAGAATCTTGCTGACCCCAAAGTTTCGAACGATAGTGTGTATGTATATATATATTATTGTAATTTTATTATGTAATTATAAAATGTCATCTTTTTTCCATACAAAATTCAACAATTCTGCTAATTAAAAAAGATGACTCGCATTCACAACTCATCAATATCTCACTTCAATTTGAATGTATGATCACAGGGGCAGAGTCATCTCTTTTATGCGTTTGTATTCTTCTTTGCCTTTTAGAAGTTCTCCAGGAACCCCTTCCCCTTCGAGGATGAGGAGATCGTCCGAATCAACCCCCGGGAGCGCTGGCTGATCACAGGCTACGAGGACTACCGATACGCCTCCGTGCCGGACAAGTTCATCCAGCCCGAGGACTCGGACTCGTACGTTCAGATCGCCAAGAGCGAACCCTTAAAGCACGACTACAACTACCCCTACGTGCCCAGCTCCGACTTCAGCCAGTGCGACCTCAAGAGCCACTGCGACGGTGAAGTGGTGGCCACCCAGCCTCGGGTGTTCAAGCTCAAGGGCAAGCGGAGGAAAGAGGACGGAGAGCGGTCGCGCTGCGTCTACTGCCGGGACATGTTCAACCACGAGGAGAACCGACGCGGGCAGTGCCACGACGCGCCCGACCCCATTCGGACCTGCGTCCACCGGGTGAGCTTCATGTGGTGCGCCGACAGCATGCTCTACCACTGCATGTCCGACCCGGAAGGAGACTACTCGGACCCGTGCTCGTGCGACACCAGCGAGGAACGTTTCTGCCTTCGCTGGACGGCCCTGCTGGGCTTGTCGATGCTGGCGCCCTGTTTGTGCTGCTACCCGCCGCTGCACATGTGCCACCGCTGCGGCGTGGCCTGCGGTTGCTGCGGAGGAAAGCACAAGGCCGTCGGATGAGAACCCCCTGCCCGTCCCGAACAATCCCTAAACACACGCCCCTCGGAACGCTAGCACTGAGGAGGGCAGGAGCGGACAAAACCGACACGGCCCGGTTGGAGCTTTTACCGCTTTTACTTCACGGTCTCTCCTGGTTCCAGAAAACAATTGGTGCATTTAACTGGCTTGAAAAACATTCTCTTCTCTTTTGGTTTGATTTTATAAATATGAATATATATATATGTATATGTTCTTTTCTTTCCCTTTTGTTGTGGATGTTTCTCTCAGTTCCGTGTGAAAGAAATGGCTCTTTTGTCAGGTGGCTCCTGGAGCCTTCAATTTCATGCATTACTTATGCAGGTACTTTATATTTTTTACACTGATTTGACTTTTCAAGAACTTGAATAGCTTGTTTCGGTTTTTGCGTTCGTGGCCAGCAAAGGGAGGAATTAGCTGTTTACTCTTCCTGAACAGGTCCTTACATAAACTGGCATTTGTATCCCGAGCCCTTTAACCCATTCAGAACAATAACAATGAGATTAGCTCGAGACACTAAACCTGTAGTTGGAAGCGTCCATTTGTAGTGCGTCTGTGGGAGAGCGTGTGTCGATGCCTGCGTGCGTGTTGTAAAGGAATGATAACATTGTATCACAGCATAGTATTGTTGTTATTATATTTAAGCCAAATTTACATAAGCTGCATCCAGAGTATATGTAAATACTGTATACTCATATGTATATGTTTCAAATCGAATTATTGTAATCACCTTCGACAGCCACAGCTGTGCTTCAGATAACGGACATTTTCCTTGTAGAGTTGACTTATTTTGGATGCGAGGGTGGCTCTTGAGTTGATGCATATTTGATATCCAAAGATTATTTTTGTCATATTTATTTTTTCGCGGTCAATTGAATCACCAGCCAAAGGGAGAAAAAAAATAAATAGAGAGAAATTATCGGTCCGTGGGCAAAAAAGCACAGCCGTGATGGGAAAGAGGAGTTTCTAGCGAGCCCACACCACTTAAATGGCAAAAAAAAATCATTCTTTTAATAAAAATGTTTATCTAAATATCCTCACAACAAATTACTTGATTTACTTGAGAAGCAAAATTGTGAAAAATAAGGCTTTTTTGGAGAATGAATCTGAATTTTACCACCTTTTTTTTAAATTTAAGATTTTAAAAATAAACCTCACAGTTTTTTTAGATTTATGCTTAAAACAAGAAAGAAAAACTTTTCCAATGGGATAGGAAAAATAATGGAAAACAAGTCAATACAAAATAAGCCCAAAGCATACCTCAGCCGTTCCTGTTGCACGTACAACACGCATGTTTCAGTGACTTGAGCGCTTGAAAACAAAGTCCACTAGATCTTTCCGCGCTCGTGGCCAAAGGAGTAAACTCTGAAAGGCAGAAGACGGAGCAAAACGCGGAAAATGAAGTATACCCGGGCCTTTATGCAATTTTGCTTCTCATGTCATTTTTTTGTTTTAGGACTGTTTTGATATTTTACTGGAATACAAGATAAAAATATCAATTAATAAAATGATTTTTGCTGCCTATTTGATTTGAGATATTCTACCGAGGGAAAACACTAAACCGCTATTATTATTTTTTTCCCCTTACTGAAAGATGGTTCATAATTTGCCTCTATGGTCTCTAGATAAAAAAGAAGGAATTGTTGTCTCAAAGATGTTTCCAGCTGCAGTTCTTTTCTCTAAGAAAAACAAAAAGAAACAGAAAAATAAGCTTGATTTTTAGGGTGCTTTATAGAGGGACATTTGCCAAACCGTTCTCCAGTTTCTTCATGACAATAACTTAACGCCTTAATTTTGTCTCAAAGAACTTTTGAGAGGACTTGAATCAATTCAGTTCCTCAAAGAAGAGAAAATAGTGAATAGATATTTTTCTATTGTATTAACAAAACAAAAAAAAATATTAAATAACACCCCAATAGATAGGCCTTTCTGTTGAATAAAAAAAATGTGCTCCAGTTATTGCGGGAGTCAGATGGCATGGTACAATCCGTGAGGCGGCTCGTATGTGTGGAGTCCGTCTCATCACCTCACCCACCCCTGTGAAGGACTATGTGGTTAACCAGTCACCTTCCCGTTTATGCTTTGTCTGAATAAATCATTGACTGACAGAGCATTGCTCTCATAGATATTCAAACTGTGTGTGAACAGTCAAAGAATGTACAGTCTATGTGCGTCAAATGCTTCATGTTATATAAACGTTTAGCCTCAAAACCATGTTCTCAATGGTGGCGTGTTCTCAAATGACAATGTGCTCTTAAAAATAAAGGTTCTTTAATGGTTCGTTGCAGAACCTCTTCTCAACAAGAACCAATTTCTTTTTCGTTATAAAGGTTCAAAGAAGGTCTTGATGTCACATCATTTGCTCAAAGATTGGTTCGGAATAGCATACTACATTACTATTGCTGCAGTACTTTTACTTTTTTCTTTTGTATGCTGTGAATACATTTCCCAGAATTTGTTGTATACATCTGCACAGACTACTGTATCCCACAATGCAATGTGGTTGATATGACCTTCCATTTTCACTGTGATGGATGATATTGGAATAAGACCTGTTCACAACAAGAACGATAACTATAATATAAAATCTATATTAGTGTCCACACACCAACTTACTTCAAATTTGGGTGTATTCTCATTGGCTGGAATAATATTGTTCCTCTGTATTAGCATTGAAGTGTTGGTGTGGACATCACTATAGTTGTGTCACGGGTTACGAAGCCGAATAGTAATAATGGTATTTAATGACAAACTCTGGAGATCATACAGAAAATTATTAACTCATAACATAGACAAGAATGGAAAGAGAATGAGGGAGAACACCGGGCACAAATACACAGAGCTAACAAAAGGAACTGAAGAGCTAATAGATGGGCAACAGGTGAATCTAATGACCAAATCAAACACACAGGAAAACTAGGTCACAGGGGAAACACAATAGGCTTGTTCGACTTGAACCGGCGCTGCACAGACCGAGAGCGAGAGCGAGCAGATGCTCCGTATGCTTTTCAGTCGCTCTCGCGGTGCTTTGATGTCTTAAACCGATTGGTCTGTGCAGCGCCGGTTCAAGTCGAACAAGCCTATAGAAACATAACCCTAACAGTACGCCCCCTCCCAAAAAAGGCGTGTCCTCATGCCGTAAAGAGTTCAGAGGAGGGAAGGAGCTCTGGAGGAGGATGAGGGACTGGAGCGGGGTGAAAGAAAGCAGAGTCTAACACAAGTCCAAGAGTGAGTGGAGGGTGGGAGGAGCCAAGGGGGAGCCCGGAGCAGGAGGAACCAAATTTTGGTCCAGAGACCAACCATGACGAGGTCCCAGGGTGGAGTCGAAAACGGAAGGAGCCGTGATGGAGACTTGACAGGCAACACCATGGGGACGGCCAATCGAGACACCACTGGAGATGGAGACCCAGGTGGAGCCGAAGAGCCCACGCGACACTGCCGGCACTGGAGGCTGAGGTGGAGCCTCGGCAACAAGCATCCGAGGTGGAACACGGGAACCTGAAGACTGAGGCGGAGCCCGGTGGGACGAGGGAGTCCGGTGGAGTCGTAAGGCTGAATGTTTCCGGTGGAGCCGGGGGAGGGAGGAGCCAAGGCCTGGTGGAGCGGTTTAGGTTGTTTAGGCGGAGCTGGTGGCCTGAAGCACCGAAGCGGATCCACACACTTCAGTGCAGGAGATGAAGAGGGGCAGAAGGGTACCAGAGGAGACTGGGCTGAGGAACTGGCTGTTAGAGGAGGCTGGAAGGGATCGCAGGAGATACAGGACTGGACAGAACCAGCAGGGAAACAAGCAGTTCAGGATTGGGCAGAGCCAGCGGGGACTGGGAAAACCAGGGAATAATGTCACCAAATACCCCCCTTTAATAAAATGTTCCAGTGACCATAGTGAACACATCCACTACAGCGAGGTTGTTGGCGGGGCTTTCCTCCCAGCCCTCGTACTCCACAAACCCTCCCTCATCGATGCACGAGGCCCACACACCTGGCCAGACACACCTTGTGGTTCAAGCTCCGGGGGCGACGACTCCTTCTGTCCTCTCCTCAGGTCGAAGTCTTCCCTCGGACCGTCCGCTGGAAGGCGTGCCTTGGACCGCTCGCGATCTGGGCTGTGTTTCTGGCATTCAAGCTGGATAAAGTCCCATGTGTGTTCTTCCAGCGGATGGTCTCCCTGCTCCAGGCAATGCAGCTGGACAGCAGGCAGATCCATAGTAAAAAAAAAAAAGCGACGGGAAACAACACTGTAAAAAAATGAGCTAATAGATGGGCAACAGGTGAATCTACTGACTAAATCAAACACACGGGAAAACTAGGTCACAGGGGAAACACAATGAAACGCTTGTTTTTTTTCCATTCATTTCTCCTGTAGGGATTTCAAAAAAGTCTTTGTTAAAGCGCTTTAAGCCATGAACCAAGCCAATCAGAAGATACAAGCTTTTTGGTGGAATTTTCTGTACAGCATTGCCAGGAATGCCGCTGTTAAACACGATCATTTTAAAAATAAGTTTAAATCATTTTTAGCAAAAGCAAATACCATCGATTAACAACCTCGTAGCTCACAGGAGGTCTCTCTTATAAGTTATAGTTCAAAATTAATTTCCCTATGGAGAAAATGAATGCAGCGTTTTACTCTCAGAACCCAACAGCTCTCAATTCTCATATAATTAGAACAATTATTTAAACTTTAGTTATTGTCTTTGGTGTGAACGGGCCTAGAAAATCAGTCACAATTGTTTTTAACAATCTCTTGTTTGATTGTCAAAAGTAAATGTATTTTTACACAAAATTGGATTAAATTTAATTTAAATGTATTACTTGCTGACTAAAACGTGATGTAATCATGTGGCAGATTGTGGAGTAATGCATGCTGTTTCACTCACTATTTTTAAAAATGACATTGTATACAGCACAGTGTTCAAGTAGTAGTATGCTAGTGTTCCATTCCGAACATAGTCTTTGTATCCTGTGGTTAAAATGAAGCAGTTTTGTGTTCTTACGGTGCATACAGTGGGGTCCAAAAGGAGAATACATTTCATTACAAATCAAATTAAGAATAAGTGGAAGGTTTAAGATTTGGTCCCCCTTTTACTTGCCCTGTTGTTTCTTTGTGTTTACTTTTCCAAAATATCAAAATTTCCAGGTTTAAATGAAAACCAAACAAACATTCAATGTGGTCACAAACTTGTAAACCTCTTCCAAAGGAAGGTTCAGGTTGTAAAAGGCTTCATTTTTAAGAGTGGGGGTCATGCTGTGTGGTTTGGTCTAACTTTCGGGGGAACGAGGAGAAGCCCCCCTGTCGGTTCACTGGAGTCCTCACGCTAACCTCCGCAGAGAGGTGTCAGCTGTCACTGTGTCCTTCATTCACCACGTGTCCTTTCTGTATCTCAATATGTCAGCTTCTGCAATACCGATGTCATCCAAGCTTAGAGAAGAGCTACGTTTTATTTTTCTATCTGTGGTAATGGAACGTTAACCAAAAGCATTCTGTATGAACGTCTGTCCTGGTGCAACGTCTTGCTACTACACACATTTACCTGTTAAAAAGTGCCTGAAGCATCATGTTAATCTATCTCCTTGTATACTAAAAAAGAGAAAAGAAAATGAAATAAAACCTATTGTATTGATTAGTTTTGTTTTTTACAATCCCCATTTTTACCTCTGTAAAAAGCAAAAAAAAAAAAAAAAAAAAAAATCTATATCAAGTGTATGATGTACATTTTTATTTCTATTTTTTTTAATCGTTTCTAACATGTATGATCAATGTAGCTCCTGCTTTTAGGAAAAGATGGGAAAAAAAGAAAGTACTTTGTAAATACCAGTTGATCATATCAGAACTACATGGCGTTCTTGCCGGTGTCAGTTCTACATGTTTGTCATAGGTCCCAATAAAAATTAAAATAAACCAGTGATCGGCCTACATTTGTGCTGTTTGCCAAGGAATTGACCGTTCGCAAAGACCCGCCCCCTTTAGTTACTGTTGCTATGTCCGACAAGCCTCACGCAACACAACATGTTCTCACGCAGTGAAAAAATACAGAGCGGAGAAGAGAGGATTTAGACAGGACAGACCAGCTTACTTTTGCTATGAAACAGTCTCAACTTTCAAATTTGGTCCTTCACCGTTTTGTGGCTCTTTAATGTGTCGTGACAGATCGCTGTAGAGCCTCAGTTAAAGCTGCTCGTAAACCGATCATCTCTTTCTTCTAGTTAATTTATAGCATAAAATAAACATGAATAAACATTAGAAGGAATGTTGTTTCAACCGCGAAAAGACGGCGGTACACACCGCTTTTCGACGTTAATCTAATAACTCTCCTGATTGCTTTGTCAGACAAAATGGCGGATGGCAGATTATGATTGGTCAGATCAACTGTCAATCAAACTCCCTGCCAAGGGTGAATTGTTTGCTTAAAATATATATATTTTTTAACATGATCATCTCACAGTGTGTTTGCTGCTACGACCTACTGTACGTCTACTGACTAGCCAGTAAAAATGCAACATAAAATGGCGTATTGATCATCGCGACATGGTGCTAAAAGTACTTCCCTTAAGCGCAATTTGCAAAATTGTCATGCCAAGTTGGCTTCTTTTCCTACAGCCATGACTGTGTCCATATTCTCCTCTTTCGCTTTCATCCTCTTTCTTTCAACGCTTACTAAAACCACAATTGCCAAAGTGCGATTCATCTTGCTCTATTTGTTTACCACTAGCGCATGCTGATGACATTGATGACAGGCGTCGTAGCCTACGATTCAGTAGGTGTCATCTTCGTACAGTCGTACACAAGTTGATTAGATCCATGTCGTAAAGTGTGATTTTTATTTTTATTTTTTCTTATTATTATTATTATAGTATTGCCGAAATCGCACAGTCTGTAGCAGGCGTTAGACTTTGACCTCATGTGTATCCTGCTGACCTCCATGCGTATTGATGGGAACGGGCCTTTATCCGTCAGCTCACCCATATGAATCAGCCATTGGCCCTCTGTAAGCTGTAATCAATCAAAATTGTGACGCTTTTCCCCCCGGCTCCTAATGCGCCTCTAGCCAGACGTGACTGCAGTGCTTGCATCTGGACCCAGAAGTCTTTGAGCGGCCCAAACATGTGAAAGCCATACAGGACATTAAGCTGTTTCACTCAGGATGTTTCTGAAAAAGCATATGGACGATTATCAGGCAAGAAAAGAGGGGGAGAGAAATGTCCCCAAAGGCTTGGCCTGCTGCTGCTTGGTGACTGCAAATAGCATCAGCCTCCACATGTGCAAACATTTAAGACGTATTTTCTCGTAATGAGGTCACTTTTTTCTTGCTTTAAAAGAAAGGAAGCGATTCCTTACTTCTGCTAAGGGCCCTTTTGCCTGCAGCTTTTGGCATTCTGATTAGGATACGAGGCCCACTAAAAGTTCCTAGGTAGTTTACATGCACTAATTTTCATCATTCCGAATGAAATGGATGGACACGGATGGATCTCTACCTGTCGCAATAATATAAAACTCTCCTGATATTAGAGTAACAATTACAGAAGAATAAAATAAAGCATATTTTCTTAAGGGTTCAATTTGATATTCGCAATCTCAAACATATTTTCAAACATTTTCATCATCTTCAAAATCAATATTTTTATTACTGACAGCTTCACCAGATCCACCATCAATTAAGTAACAGTGACACTGTAATATTTGATTGTGTTCAGTACTTGCTCTGCAGTAAATCACTGAGCCATTTCAAGTTTTGTTAATGAAACTTCCTATTCTTTTGTTTTCCACCTGCAGTAACTATGAGTGAAACGTCACTTTATCATTGTGTATCAGACATGGCCATCTTTTGGAATAAAGGTGAATTGCACTGTCATCAAAGATTTAATTATTGTTTAAGTATTGTGCAGAAATATAATTCCACTGTTACACATTAACAACATTTTTTGTTGCCTACATTTTTTACAAATTTTTTTTATGTGAAAACAGGCATTCTTTTGTCATTTTCTTTTCTTGTTATTTTGTTTATAATGAATTGATTGAAGAATACTAAGAAGGTTGATGTCTAACTTTAAAAAAATTAATGAGGAGGGAAGTGAAAGACGTCCTGGGTCACGAAAGACCCATGGTATGTGTTTAAGGGTTGGTGCGTAGCTATTTTGACGTGCCATATTTATGTGCTATGGTTATCACTGCATGTCAATTTCAAAAGGCGAATCTGTATTTATACGTAAGCCTAGATGTAACTTCCAAAACATTGCTGCATATAATTGACCGTCGGTCCTCTTAGCAGAATGAAAAACAAAACTTTTATTCAAAGGGTTATATAGCCTCAAAAGCGTGAGTGCTCCCATTATGATCACTAAAAAGCTGTCACTCATCTCAGTTTATCGCAATCTCACAAAGTTCCATTTATAATCAATGAAGTTGTCTACACTGCATAATGAATCTCTTATTTACATTGCGTCTACACTTTGTTAATAAAGGATTCGTGAGCGTGCGGAACTCAGCACTGAATTAAAACTGAGTGGATTCTGACTAAATCCAGGCAATGATTGGCCACTGCGTACAAGAGATCAACAGATATGTCTGTGATTGGCTACATTGCTTCTTGCTGCAGAAACACGTTGTAAATAGAAACATTAGAGCACAAATAATGTACACAGCAAACACTCACACTCCAAGCTGCCTTATTCATCTACTCATTAAAAACGTATGTTTTCAAAAAAGAACATAACTGCTTCAAAATTTATCACTATGGGTGTTTGTAATTTCGGTTGTAGAACAAAACGTCAAAGTATAGTCAAGTTCTGACGTCATACCTGTATAAAAGTGTTTTGCAATACGTGAACACAATAAGTACATTGTAACAAACAATTATTATTATTAATCTAAGTACAGAGTAGTTAAAGATACCTAATATAGTGTGACCCTATTTTAAGGTGTCTGTATTACTGTGTAATTATACATTTAGGTACGGAGTAGTAGTAATTAACTACATGTACTTATAGGGTTGGGATTAGGATAAGGGTTTGGTTTAGAGCTAGTTGCATGCAATTATGCATAATTTATAGTTATTACTATCATAACTAGCCTACATGTAACATGTGGAATAAAGACACAATCAAATAAAGTGTTACCCCAAAAAGTCATTGTTACGGAATCAGACTCACAAGACAGATTAGTCAATCAGGAAGTTTATTTAGACAACAACTAAGCAGGTGAACTGGAAGCAGGTGAGTGGGAAGTGCAATGATGAATTGGAGAGTGTGGTGCTGGCAGTAAATGGAATGTATCTTCTTACAGGAATGTGGATGAATAGATCAAGGTGTGAAAGGATGGAATGCAGGATCGCTGGAGACTTGAGACAGAGGGAATCACACGGAGAAGAATGGAGACAAGACGCTGGGGAATGACACTGGAGTGGAGGCTGGAGAAAGATTGCTGGAGAAGTCAGGTAAGTCGTTGTAAGGTGAGTTTTCCCCATCATACGAACGAGACCGGATGGTGAACTGTGGTGAAGTGTGCGTTTATGTAGTGGTAGTGATGAGGGTGATGATGAGATCCAGGTGTATGTGATTAGAACTCAGGTGAGGGAGTGCGCTGTGATTGGCTGGTGGGAGAGCCTGGCAGATCTGTAACAGGGTGCTGGACGATTGGGATGAGCAGCGTGGAAGGCAGTAGAGTGGGATCAAAGATGTCGGCTCTGGGAACCCATGATCATTCTTCAGGTCCATAGCCTTCTCAATCTATCAGGTACTCCACGATACCACCACAACGCAGAGAGTCCAAGATCTCTTGGACCCTCTCGCTCTCTGAACCAGTAGTCGACTGCTGGGACGTTGGACAGTTCCCCAGACCACGGGAACAATGGTGGCTGGAAGACGAGTATGCATTGGAAGGGAGTGAGTCCAGTAGTCGGTTGACGTAGGGAGTTCTGGGTATACTCGGCCCAGCCTAGGAATTGGTTCCAAGAGTTTTGGTGGCCCTGCAGAAGGTTCGTAGGAAACGGCCAATTTCCTGGATCTTCCTCTCGGTCTGCCCTTCTCGGTCAACTGCGGATGGTACCCGGATGATAGGCTTACGGTCACACCCAGGAGAGAGAGAAGAACACTTTCCATACCCTGGATATAAACTGCAGTCCACAGTCTGAAGTTATGTCTTCTGGGAGTCCATAATATCAGAAAACGTGATTGGAGGAGTTTACATTTACATTTATTCATTTAGCAGATGCTTTTATCCAAAGCGACTTACAAATGAAAACAATAGAAGCAGTTAAACTAACAGGACAACAATATGCAAGTGCTATGACCCTTCCCAGTTTAATCTAACACAGTACATGCATTTTTTATAAATAGATATAGAATAGAAGAGAAAGTGTTTAATGGATCAAGTGCTGCCGAAAAAGATGTGTCTTCAGCAGTTTCTTGAAAATGGCTACTTTTTCTGCTGTTTCCATTGCTGTGGGTAGTCCCTTGAGGGGGGAGAAGACGACAGGATTTGGAGAATCGGTCAATTATCACCAGGAGCATGCGTTACCGTCAGAAGGTGAGAGGTCAGACATGAAGTCCACTCCTAGGTGTGACCATGGCCGGTTGGGAACGGGCAGCGGTAGAAGTGTGCCAGATGGTAGGTGACGAGGACTCTTGGCCATGGCACAGTCTGCTCATCCTTGGAAGAACCTTGGAAGAAGGGGGCATAACAGGCTGGGATGTCGACTGACTGTTTCACGACAGGGCTTTCGATGGAGGTGGAGTTCACCAGGAGTACCTCGACCGGGGCTGGAATAGGGCAAGGAATCAGAGGGAAACAGTCGGGAAAGCACTTCCTGCCCCACTTCAGGACTTCGGCGGTCTTCCACGAGATGATGGGATCATGCTACACTAGCCTCGCCCTAGGATCACCTCAGCGGTGGAATTTTCCAGAACCAGGAGATGGAGGGACACTACATGGAGCAGACCTACTTGTAGCTTGATGGGACCGGCGTTATATCAAACATGCTTGCGGCAGTGGCTCAGTGGTTCATGTAGGTTGTCTACAAACTGGAAGGTTGGTGGTTCAATCCCCGGTTCCACCTGTCGAGGTGTCTATGAGCAAGATACCTAACCCCAGCTGGATGGCGCCTTGCATGGCTGACACCACCGTCGATGTATGAATGAGTGAATGGGTGAATGTGAGGCAATATGTAAAGCACTTTGGAGGCCATGGGTCTGTTGAAAGCGCTATATAAATGCAGTCCATTTACCATGCTTGCGGCACAGAGGTCGTCTGATGGTAGCAGTCGTCAGGAGTTGGCGAGTTGAGTTGGCGGCAGAGGTTTCCGGAGATGAAATTCCCGGCTGACCCAGAGTCGAGGAGGGCATGAAATTGGAGAGAAACATTTGAAGCAGTAAGGATTACAGTGGTAGTGAGTGGTTTCAAATTGGTGATGGGATTCTTCAATACATTTGCCTGAAGAAGACCCAGCATTGCCTTTATATTAAATATGGGAGTGTTGCGGACATTAGATTTTTTTCACTTCAGTAAGTTCCTTTTGTCCTGCACCTGCCAGAAGGTGGGATGTGCACACATTTTTTTTATTTTTTTATTATTCAATACACTCACCATGGGATGTGGAGGATGAATGGGGCATGCAGTGATGATATGCCCCGCAGCACCACAATACAGACATAGCCCCAGGGTCAGCCGCCTCTGCCCCTCTGTAAACGGTAGTTGGGTAGAGTCTACCTGCGTTGGTTCGTTGCCTGGTTCTGGAGTGCTGAGGTGCTCTGGTTGGCAGAGGAAGATGGTTGGTGTTTGACCCTGGTGTTCTTCAAAACTGCATACCAGTGGCAAAACGGACGGATAGTTGGATGAAACGTTCTAAGCCAATGGTATTGTCGTATGCAGCGTCGTATAAATGATGAATGCGAAGTGTGTGTTTATGTAGTGGTAGTGTTGAGGGTGATGATGAGGTGCAGGTGTGTGTGATTAGAACTCAGGTGAGAGAGTGCGCTGTGATTGGCTGGTGAGAGAGCCTGGCAGATCTGTAACAGTCATATGCCTTTGAGTAAATTTTATAATTGTGGGAATTATTCATTTAAAGGGACACTTCACCCATGGGAACATTGATCTTTATTGAAAGTGGGTCATATATGTAGTCGAAATGTAAAATTAATTTTGAATTTGGTGCCTTCTTGGCCGAGGAAAGAAAGAAAGTAACTTCAGGACGCATTTGTATGAAAGACACCAACTCCCACAATGCACCACATTGCACAGCTGCGCAAGCCACTCCCACTAATCCAGAAAGCGCATATCTGCCTAAGAGAAATAACTCTTCCGTCTACAAGGCTAGCTACCACCAGAGCTTGAAATTAATTTCACACAAAATGTCTAGTTAGTTGGCGAACTCATTAGTGAATTACTCTTCATTTGTATTTCTTTCGAAGTGGTGAATTATTGCATTGTAACGTTACCTGGATGTTCAGTCAGATGCGGTGCGAAACTAGGATAGTTCACAACACAAACGTCCGTGTCCTCGTCTGATTCACAACACAAACGTCCGTGTCCTCGTCTGATTCAGAGATTTCATCCAGGAGAAGTTGTCATTGTTGAAATTCTTTGCCACAGTCGGACTCTATCTCTGTGTTCGTAGCGGTTCGTAGTTGCATAGTGAGATCACCGGCGCCACCAGTCCGCCCTAACCCGAGCCAGTCCGGGCTCCTCGTCCGCGGCAGGCAGGTCTTCTGCCTCGGCTGCTCTTCGCTATAATGCGGCTTGTAAAGGTAGCCACAAACACCTGATTCAAGCATCAGACTTCCGAAATCCTCTTCCTCTATATCATATTGAGCACTCTCCTCCGCTATTGTCATAACTTTACATCTGTCTCCACAGCGCCTGTTAGCTTAGCTTCCAAACAAGATGGAGGATATTGCTTTTAGTTTCAGAAAGTCAAGTCCCACCCACTGATCTGTAATAGGCCTGTAGCGTGAGCGGTTCCCGCCCCCTGGGAAAGATGAGGAACGAGTGTCTGTAGTCTCTACACTTTTCAATGAAATGTGACTTCCTGCTTATTATGACGCAAAATGATGATTTTTACGTCATAATAAGCAGGAAGTAAAACACTTAAATCCTTATTTCTCCCATCTCAGGGAAAAATGGATGAAAAATCCACATTTATTATAATATATGACTGGGTTTCTAACAATACAAAGCTTAATGCAAATGGGTGAAGTGTCCCTTTAAGCTACTGTCGAGCTGCAAACCCCAGTAATGTGCCTTCCTGTTGTTGTGCGACCGCAGTCAGTCTGAAGACGAGTGTGTCTCTCTCTGGACTCTGGGTTCCTGTCTGGAGTTAGAGTCACACAGCTGCTTCTCTCTTTCCTGTTTGCTTGTTTGGGCTTGTTTCTGCACCTGTTGTTTGTCTCCTGCTGTAGGTGTTGTTTTTAGAGTCGTTCAGGCGCAGATACAGCTGGTCTTGTCTGGACTCATCAGGCAGTGCACTAATCATCAGCTTCACTGCATGGACGACTTCCCAGTCCGGTGAATCTCATGAAAACATGCGTGTGCCACGTTCACCCCAAAAGCACAAGAATAAAACATAGGAAATTATCATTTGAATGAAGAAAACCAAGCCTTTTTTTAAGAAACACAATTTTCCCCCCTAAAAATCTACTGAGTATCTTTATACACACTACTGTTTAAAACTTTGATGGTTTTGAAAGAAGTCTCTTCTGCTCACCAAGGCTGCATTTATACAGTAAAACAGTAATATTATTATATTCTATTGGAATATATTTTAAATGTCATTTATTCCTGTTATCAAACCTGAATGTTCAGCATCATTACTCCACTCTTTAGTGTCACATGATTCTTTAGAAATCATAGTTTATGATGATTTGCTGCTCAAGAAACGTTTATTGTTATTAGCAATGTTGAATTGTTGGATTGCTTAATATTTTTGTGAATTCTCTGATCAATATAAAGTAAAAAAAAACGACATTTAAAAAAATATATATATATATTGTAACATTATAAATGTCTTTGTCACATTTGATCAATTTACTTGCTGAACAAAAGTATGAATTAATATATATAAATATATACATATATATATATATATATATATATATATATATAAACTAACACCAAACTTTTAAATGTAGTGTATATTTGTTTTTTGTATATAATAATGTTACAGTGAAAAATCCTAATGGTCTTAAAAAAAAATCTTATTTCTTTCTTTAGCCACAATTTTCTACAGTTTCGTATAAAATGTGTCTTGGCTAGATACTGATGAGATTGGAAGTAATTATGGAAGTACTTTTGACCTTCGTAAATATTTCTTATGTTTACGGTCACTACCCTCCACCCCAGTCCTTGATTGTGGCGTTTAAAAAAAAAAGGTTTATTTGTATCCAACTTCCCTTGGACAGAACAGTGTGGTACATGTACCAGGATGTTATTGTGAGCAGATAACAGCTTTGACTCTCCACATCCTCTGCCTGGACAGGGAGGGGTGACCACTTTCTCACACCGGCCAGCTGAGGAAAAGCCAAAGTGGGCATTGTCTCCGCTGTGGCCTGCCTCTCTTATCGTTCCCACTGGGCACCGGGTCACACGTCGGACGAACACAAAGCTCTCTGCTTCATGACCCGAGACATATCCAGTGATCAGAGTACAACAGCAAGTTTGCGTGGCTAGGCAGCTCAAGTTATAACATCCGAAGTTCATCTCAACATAAGGTTACTCTGTGGCAGTCGTGTTTTGTTTCTGTGCACTGAGCTGTAAAAACAGGCCATTGAATAAGATCTTTTGGGATTGTTTACTGAGGCCCGTCTCAGCCTGTTGCCATGGAAAGGAAGTGAAAAGTGTCCAGATCCTGATGAAAGTTGCAGCCCAAAGGGAGTAATTGTCTCCATGTGCTGATTTAATAAGCTCTCTGTAAGCGCTCTCTTTGTTAGATGCACTGGACACTATCAGGCTTGTAAGTTTCAAACTTTTTCTTTAGTATGTAATGTTGCTGTTTGAGCATGAAAAAGGTCTGGAAAGTTCCAAAGCACAAAGTCACTCCTATATCAGTGCGCACTGTTTCCGAACTCCCTGAAACGCCTCCATTGTAGTCTCGAGTTTTCTTCCGCGAATGAACACGTCACTATATTCCTGATTTAAATAAATCCCATCCAAGGCATAGTCAAAAATAAAGGGGGTTATGGTAAGAGGCGTGACCAAAATGTCCAAACACGCTTAAAACGGTTGACCAATCACAACACACTGACAGCTGACCAATCAGAGCACATTACGCTTTTCAGAAGGAGGGGCTTAATAGAGACAGGAACTAAACAGGGGTGCGTTTCCCGTACAACGACGTAACTCGCTGTTTAACTCCCATAGTATTTTGCTCAAGATAATAATTTATTGAGTCCACATGTCATGCAAACAAGAAACTATGCATCTAACCACAGTTCGAAAAAATTGTCGTTCCAACCAAACAACTTTGTGATGTGTTTGGGAATCTTAGTTGGAACTGTCGCTGCGTCCGAATTAGTACACATCCCTACTATATAGTATTCGAAAAGTACTCGGATGACTTGCTACTTCCAGGGAGGAACACTTTACTGTCCCATGAGGCCACGGGAGAGGATTTATTAATGGAGGTCAAGCGTTCACATGATAATGACAACATGGCGAATGTAGTAAGTCCAGATTACATTCAGATGCTACACTCATTCATTCTATATAGAACATACTTTTTAAACGGTCGTGAAGTAAGTTTAAATTAAAATGTAGTACTCAGCCAGTATGCAATTTTGGATCCCAGACAGCAACATATTGTCAGCCCAGATCCGGCCCACATCTGGTACATGTGGACACTATGTTGCTGTCTGGGAGGAAACATCGACTCGATGAACTATGTTGGTAACAACAGGACTTGTGACCATAGTTGGCAAACAATGCTTTTGGGAAACTCAACCCAGAGCTTTACTGACAGACTGAGGAGAGGAGCTGCAACAGTGTCAAATATGTAAAACGCAAGGTGTTATTTTGAACATTCAAGCATGAAAACCTATTCTAGTAGAGCCCCAAAAAACATACGCATAATGAAGACCATAATAGGTCTTCTTATGTTTTTAAAGACGTCTCTTATGCTCACCAAGGCTACTCACCAAGAAATAGGTTATTCAGATTATTAAAAATCGCACTAAGAAAAAATGGTTCTTTCAAGAACAGTTCACTGAAAGCAACACAAAACTGTTCTTTCTTGTCATTGCTGCAACATAAAATAATCAGAGACATTACTAAAAATAAACTTCAACTGCTCTTTTCTAATTTGTATTCTTTGGAGGGAACTGCAGAGCTGAAGGTGCTACACACACACACACACACACACAGACAAATCAGCACAAGATTTAATGGACTTTTCTCTTATATTTATACTATGCTCTTATACAATTTGATCTATTTGACTTTCTCCTCATCGCCTCACCATGACTCACCATGACTCACCATTGCTGCGAAAGTTCAGAACATGTCATTTTTAAAGCTTAATTATTTTTCACAGAGGAGGAAGTTTTTGTTTCTGAAAGTTACAGTCAGAAACTCTTTTCCGAAAAGATCAATGAAGACTGGATTCCCCATTGTACGACCCCTTTAAACCAAACTTTACAGCCACACATTCTTTACTAATGGATGTGCCTCTCAGGTCATTCATTTTGAGTGGAGCAAATCAAGGACGGAGCTGCATTAACTCTCTCCCACACTCCCTAGAATGCATGATATCATTCTTGGGCTCAAGAAGAGACCGGAGAAACCCTGCTGGATCTGAGCGCTTGCTCCCTATTCCCTTAATGTGTGTGTGTGTGTGTGTGTGTGTAAGGGTTCCATTCCCTTCCACCAAAGTTTTGCTGTGTCTTCCAGCCCCAAACCAGGGAATGATTATTAAAACAAAAATAATTGTTATAGAGACCAAACTCGGAGACCATCAAAGGGCTGCTTGTCATTCGATTTGAGCTTTGCGAGAGGCTCTGGGCTTGTGGAATCGACAGATCTTATTGGGGCCTAATTTAAACGGGCCCCAGCGTGTCTGCCTGCCTCCCTTTGTTTACATGGCTGAAATCTGAAACAAATGTGAACATGATACTCCCCGTCCTCTGCGCAGCTCCATTCAGCCTCTCTTGCACAGTTCGAAGCGTGTGTGTATTTACATGTGCATCCATTGTGTCGTTTTGATTGCAGTACTTGATCGTCAGTGTCTACAAATATACTCTTCAGCTCACTTACAGACAGAATGCTTACTGCATTTATACAATACCAGGAAAGCTAAAATCATCTCTAATGATCCTGACATCTCTGGAAGGAAAGATATGATGCCCTTTTTAGGAAAGTGCATGTTGTAATATATTTTCTTTTGAGACAAAAAAATTGGGCATCCATATTCATATATTGATATTATATAATCATTAAACTATTATAGTTTTTGTTACTATTTTTAATCAGATGTAGTAATTTTGTTGCTTGTTTGTTTGTTATTTGTATAATTTTTTTAAAATATGGCTATATCGTTTTTTATTACTTTTTTTCGTAGTTATTTTAGTATTTCAACTTAAATTAAATGAAAATGAGAAATAATATTTGAAATAACTGGCATTTAAACGATGCCCAATTGGCACTAAGGGGCCTAAAGTGTGCAAACAAAACATCCCCCACACCATTACACCACCACCACCAGCCTGCACAGTGGTAACAAGGCATGATGGATCCATGTTCTCATTCTGTTTACGCCAAATTCTGACTCTACCATCTGAATGTCTCAACAGAAATCGAGACTCATTAGACCAGGCAACATTTTTCCAGTCTTCAACTGTCCAATTTTGGTGAGCTCGTGCAAATTGTAGCCTCTTTTTCCTATTTGTAGTGGAGATGAGTGGTACCCGGTGGGGTCTTCTGCTGTTGTAGCCCATCCGCCTCAAGGTTGTGCGTGTTGTGGCTTCACAAATGCTTTGCTGCATACCTTGGTTGTAACGAGTGGTTATTTCAGTCAAAGTTGCTCTTCTATCAGCTTGAATCAGTCGGCCCATTCTCCTCTGACCTCTAGCATCAACAAGGCATTTTCGCCCACAGGACTCCCGCATACTGGATGTTTTTCCCTTTTCACACCATTCTTTGTAAACCCTAGAAATGGTTGTGCGTGAAAATCCCAGTAACTGAGCAGATTGTGAAATACTCAGACTGGCCCGTCTGGCACCAACAACCATGCCACGCTCAAAATTGCTTAAATCACCTTTCTTTCCCATTCTGACATTCAGTTTGGAGTTCAGGAGATTGTCTTGACCAGGACCACACCCCTAAATGCATTGAAGCAACTGCGGTGAGTGTATATATATATATATATACTTTTTTTTTTTTCTTGGTAAGTACATTATGGGTCACATTTTTAAATTACTTTCATTAGAGACATTAACAAGCATTATTATATTGCTAATGCATAAGAAATCATTAGCTAATGTACATTCAAATAGTTAAAAAATTCCTTGATTCATATATTTTCACATATATCCTTATTTGAATGTACATGTACTACTGATCAGCTAAATATTGTTATATTATCTTTAAAAAAAAAGTTACAAAATATATATAATTACAAATTATTTAAATAAATTAAAATGTATTTCATTTATAATTTTATCATAAATAAAACAGTATAATTTATGTGTATTAATTTATTTATAATTTCCTATATATATATATATATATTTTAGCTTGTGTTTTGTTCACTGTAACGGTTAATTACAGTTCTGGAGAGCCAAATAAATGTGCAAGCAAGTTCCCCTTTCCGTTATGGCCATCAGGAAGTGGACTGGTCTAAGTCGGGCCGCTGTGCCCATGTGTTGGTGGTCCGGCACGAGGAAGGCATTGTGTGACAGCAGCCCATAAAGCAAATGTTTCCCCTCTGTCTCTATTCCAGGCACGGATATTGTGTCTCTTCCTCTGACGGTTCCTCTATCCCATGCCACATTTACATTTCCTTATTCTTTGTCCATCTGCCTTTGTTTTCTTTTGCACAAATGGCCTCTTTTTTTCCCAGAGGCCTTTTCTGTTTTTGTTCTGAAAATGACTTCCTTCCTTCCTTTACAAGCGGACCCCCTGAGGCCGAGGGGAGGTGTGTTTGACAGTCTCTCATCTCTCTCTCATCTCAGACTCAATGAGCTCCACACTGTTGCTTGTCAATCGCTTAAAAAAGCTTTATGCTCTTAAAAATAAAGCTTCTTTATTAGCATTGAAACTTTAACATCTATGGAACCACTAAAGGTTCTTTACAGTGAAAAAAGTTTTTTTTTTTTATAGATTATTTAAAGGTTCTTCGCACTAAGAAAAAAGGGGGCCTATTATGCAAATTTCACTTTGATATATATATATTTTTTTAACATATTTATGTGTCCAAAGTGTGTGTACACAACCATCCTATTGTGGTAAAAAAAACTGTTTATTTTCCCCATAAATCTGAAACAATGTCTCAAAAATGATCCATTAAGGAATGTGCTCCAATGTGATGTCACATTGGAGCAGGCTCCGCCCACGACTGCTGATGGATTTTGCCCTATTAGCTTAGCCCCTCCCCTAAATGAGCTGTACACAGTCCGCCATGTTTATCTCCTTGCCAGAGCATTTAACAGCAGCTTTATTAAAGCTACTAAAGTTGTTCCATCAAGAGCAGTGAGTGATCTTCTGGTTTTCTTTAGTTGTTTGATTCTTATTAACAGCATATACAGCAGTAGGTACTGCATATTACTCTACTGTCACTTTAATACACAGATCTAATATACACATGTGATTTCTTTACTTGCTGTTTACGTTCACAGACACAACCGACTGTGTTTATGTGAACTTTGTGTGTTTTTGACATGACCTAGTGTGTATTTGATAGTTTAAGTGCAATAACACGTGAAAGAGAACTTAGTTAAATACTCACGGGACGCTCCGTCTGACAGCCAGCTTTTTGTGCGGATGCTTTGGATGTGTGTGCGCTCAGAAAACCAGAAGTTTAGACTGATGTGGCTTTAAAACACATGCAGATAATAAACTTTCATGATGATGAAGAACTGCAATGTCACGCGAGAGTGACAGCGATAGAGATGATAATCAAAACCAAACAGACATTTTAGTTTTTGGCAGAGTATCCAAGGCACAAAAGCTCCGCCCTCTTCTGGGAGCAGCAGCTCATTTGCATTTAAAGATACATGCACGAAAACAGCACGTTTTTCCTTCCACTCAAAAATGGACATTTACAACATTCTGGGGACGCCTGAGACTTGTAAAAATGGGTAAAATAGGTCCCCTTTAAGAACTATTCACTGATTGGTTCTTTGGGGAACCAAAAAAAAAAAAAAAAGGTTCTTCTATGGCATTGCTGCAAAAACCTTTTAAAACTTTTATTTTTAAGAGTGTATTTACATTCTTTCTTGATCTTTTCAGCATTGCAGTCAATGATACAACTAATCTAAGATATGAACAACTGATCTTCACTACCAGTCAAAAGTTTGGACACACCTACTCAGTCTTTACTATTACTATTTTCATGTTATAATACTATTAAAGACCTCAAAACTACGAAATTACACAAATAAAAAGGAATTGCATAGTAACCACAAAGGATGTTACGTCTAATCTTATATTTGAGAAGTTTTGTTTTTGTCGTAAGACAGGCAGTGAGCAGCGAGGTGTCCTTGGGTCTGATCCACCTCTGCTGTTGCCGTGGAGACCAGGAAACATCTGTGTGGAATTCCTGCAGCTCCACAGTGATCACCACATCAAAGAGCTTCAGTAATGAGCACACACACACACACACACACACACACACACACACACACACACACGCACCTCCAGGCTTACTTCCTCAATCACTCCACAAACCCAGAGATACTCCATCTGATAGGCCACCGTTTGGCTTTCTTTCTTTCTTTCTTTCTTTCTTTCTTTCTTTCTTTCTTTCTTTCTTTCTTTCTTTCGTATTTAATGGGATCAAGAGTAGCCTATGGGAAGATGAAAAATCCCCCTTTTTAAATGACAAACCGATTTCCACAATTTCCACAAAAATATGAAGCAGCACAACTGTTTTCAACATTGATAATAATCAGAAATGTTTCTTGAGCAGCAAATCATCATATTAGAATGATTTCTGAAGGATCATGTGACACTGAAGAATGATGCTGAAAATTCAGCTTTGATCACAGGAATAAAAAAACATTTTGAAATACATTAAAATAGAAAACAGCTCATTTAAAATGTAATAATATTTCGAAATATTTACTGTTTTAACTATAAATTTAAATAAATGCAGCCTTGGGGAGCAGAAGATCATTCTTTCAAAAACATAAAAAATCTTACCAGCTTAAAACTTTTGAACAATATAAACATTGATAATTTGAATAATATTAATTGATAATATATTAACAATAATAGTAATAATAATAATATTATATATATATGGTTGGTTGTCAGTACATATTAAAGATACAAAATTGATTTTAATAGCAGCGCTGCCTTGCTAATTCAGCAGAAAAGGGCGGTTGGATTTACCAGTTTATTATTATTATTTGCTCTAATAATAATAATAATATATATATATATATATATATATATATATAGGCTATAGTGTTTACATTGTTTACGCATAGTGTATATATTGTCTTTATAATTTTTCTTAAAAAATAACATAAAATTACAACAGATCTGCCAGTTCAATTAGGACATTTATAAACTTGCCTTAGAGAAACACATTACTGGTGTTCATCTTGAGACAAAACATGGAACTGAATTTTTTTAAGATATGTCAGTCCAAGTTGCTTTTAGTTCAAACTGCTCAAACATGCATTTTATTCTGGGACTAGCTTAAACCTGTCTGTGAAACCGGGGATAGAGTTTGAGTAAATCCATGTCCTGTAGCGCCACCGTGTGGTGGTTTCGACAAACATACATGACTCAAGCTAAAAGCAATTAACTATTACATATAGCAAACAATAACTATGAAATGATAGGGCAATATAAAATAATTCATTATTATAATGGATGGCAAAACAATATTTTCCTGGGTTGTTGGCAAAGGGAGGTATCTAATTATCTTTATATTGCATTTCAGTCTGGCTGTAATTGTAGTTCTAGTCAACATAATAATTTGATTATTTTCCATCTGATTGCATATACTGATGTCTAAACTATGAGGACAATTTGACTTTTTTGCCCACTTGAAACCACATATGATATTCCATCAAAGTCTCAGGGATGAAATGTCAAGCTAAATCAGAGCAGAGTATGTGGAAGAAAAAACACAGAGGAGCCGGTTAAACCAAACCACACATTCATTTGGAATGAGTGATGAAATTACACTGAGGCTGTTGTCATTGGAGGACTCGGGGCTAGCCGTGTGTCTAATGTATAATTACACTGCGAGTTTCCCGCGGGCCAGCGAAGAACCACTGGAAATATGTCGTTTGACTGGTCCCATGGCAACACTTGGGTCAGAGAGGACATATTTTTTGTTTAGGCCTTTTGAAGGAAGAAAAGAAGGCCGCTTTTGAGAGGGGAACTGCCAGGAGACACAGCGTGCGATCACATGAAGGAGGACTTCATTACGCTAGTGGAGTGGGCCGAACAGTAACAGTAACCTTTGAAATGAGCGTTAACCTTTGACTTTCTAATGCACCCTCGTGGGCCTGTTTCTGACATCCTGTGGAATGTTGCAGCATGGGGCGTTTCTGCTGTCCTGTGCACTCTATTAAACCACACAATCCACCGCTCGTGTCGATGAAGTGACATTTCACAGCAGAGTTACGCTGAACTATTAAATGAACACATTCTAAGAGACAAATGCAACACAATACACTTCATTCACAAACAAGAGTGACGATTACTCTGTAAAATAAAGTCAAGTGAAGGTCTGTCTCTGGCTGGGAAAAGCAGTGAGATCACTTCACTTTGAGGGAAAGTTTTAATGAAATAGTTTTAAGCCTTTTTTTATTTTTTTATTTACAAATGATCAATTGTATAGTAAAATTTCATGAAATTTTCTTATTATAAATTAAGAGCAACTAGAGCTTAATAAAACATTCGGTTTGATGGAATTTTACTATACAATTGAAATTCATATATCTAAAAAAGGCAAAAAACTAAAAGCTGACTTTGAGGTATAAAGGCTTTTGGGTGTCTACCGTTTTTCTTCTGTTGTCTAAATGTGTGATGCAAAAAACAGTTGTGGTTGCCAGAAATTCAGCGTAAAAATATGTTGACATTATTTCAGGTATATTTTATGATCTAATGTTAATTTACTACTTGAACTCCAAAAATACTGATAACCACCATGATAATACAGGTGATTCAAGAGAAAGCCACATGATAAAACATAAAACATGCCCAAAATTCATCATACACACAAAATATAAAACATTTTAACATAAAATATAATCATATGCAATCTGACTTACAGGGACTACTGTTTTTACCGTAAATTATGCAAAAAAACATATTTTACAGTACTAGAGTGAAATTACATATAATGTTATGTTAAAGTTGTTCACCATATAACAGTTAAACAATTAAAAGTTTTTTTTATTCTATTTTTATTACATTTTTATACCATCCATAAATACAGAACAATTATATATTTCCCACTCCAACATATATAATAAAGTAAAATAAATAAATAAATAATAATAATCATTTAATTACTTAAAATACAGTTATCAGTTCAGTTTCTGTTATTGTTTATCAAAATAATAAATCTCACAACAAACATTTGTTCAGTTATTATTATTTAACATTATCTGGTTTGTAAATTGTATAAAGGGGTTGTTTATCTTATTAAATAGATCTACTTTTCATCTAATTATAACATATCTGCCAGTTTTTCCAAAACAAGAAGACATGTCTTTAATTCTTTGAGTAATTTTCCATGCCAATGCAATAACACGTTTAGCCTGTATCATACTGAAATCTATACGTTTGCATTGGGGTAAATATGCAAATAGCACAATTTAGCTTCTGTTTTAGAAACAGATTTTTACTGCAGCATATTTTTTTTATTTAAGCCAAATAAAATAATAATAATTGTACATTATTACACTCTGTCATTGTGTGGCTGTATTAAAGTCCACAACGATGGAGAATATAACAAAAAACAGTCTTTAATCCCCCCAAAATCCAACAAAACACACAGGAGAAATACGCAGAACAAAAAAACTCAATGAACTGTGGGCTTAAATACACATGGGAAGCTAATTACCAGAAACTGAAAAAGGTGTGTAATTCAAATCAGTAACCATAGAAACAAACTAGTGGCGGGAAAATGAGGAAAAAAAGGAAACAGGAACTAGAATTAAACAAAAACAGAACATACACATGACACACTTAGGCCTAGTTTCACAGACAGGGTTTAGATTAAGCCAAGATTAGGCCTTAGTTCAATTAGGACATTTAAGTAGCTTTTATAAACATGCCTTTGATAAAAACATTACTAATGTGCATCTTGAGACAAAACAATGGCACTGACATATTTTAAGATCAGTGCAAGTTGCTTTCAGTTAAAACAACTCAAACATGCATTTTAGTCTCATTTTATCCCATTTTATCCCTGTTCATGAGGATATGTAAAACAATTAAAAAACGCTGTTTTTCCGCCAGGCCAGTAGTTGGCGATGTTACTTTGTAAAGAAACAACACACCTATAGACTGAACACGTAATTTGCATGTACATGATGTCAGTTTTCACAAATACGTGTTTTTGTAGTTTACACAGAGACGATAACAGTATCAATTTCAAAAACTTACACTCTGAAACCCGTTTTCAAAAGTTTGAGTTTTCAGGTCGCTAAAGCGCCATTGTCATGTAAATAAACGTCCAAAATGCGTAAAAAGTTTTCAGTTTCTAGTTGAAAACGGTGTCGTGTAAACGGCCCCTCAGTGTGCCAGGCACAGACAACACCAGACAATGTACTGAATAAACTGAGGGCGATATATACTGAGAGAACTGATGAACAAAACAAGGAACAGGTGTGATAAATCAATGAAACAATGAATAACCATGATGACAACCAATGAAAACATCCCTAGTAACCATGATAACAAAATTAAACACATTAAATATGGGAAACGATAAGAAACAAACCCAAAGTCCATGAAAATGGAACTGAAATTGTAACAGAACATTACGTATATATCTCACACTCAAATTTCATAAGGGCCTCCTCAGATTCCAACATATATTGAACCCGAGAAGGCCTTTATGACATTTGAGTGTCAGAGATTTTTAGCAAATAACAATTAACATTTTTGTATGTTACTCAAACAAAGCTATCATATGACTTCAGAAGAATCGGAATTTAGCACATAAGTCATACGGACTCACTGTTATGATACTTTTATGGTGTGTTTTGACTTTGCTGGAGCTTGACTGTACCAGGCCCTACCAGAACAGCATGAATATTCTTTCAACATTTTTTTGCTGTAAAAATGATTTAGCCCAAAACATTTTTATTTTAAATAGCCTTTTTTTTTTTTTAAATACATATAATATAGTACCCTTAGACTATAGCTTTTCATAATTATTTCATAATCTTGAAATAATTGTAATAAAATAAATTGTTTAGAACATTTCTCATAGCAAAGGATATGGCAGATATTGTCTTATGATGGAAAATATAAAACATGTTTCAACTGACCTGACTACCTCTATTAATGTTTACATTTTATAAAAAAAAAAAAAAATTGTAATAGTCTTTATAATTTATTTTGACTCGAGTCTAATAAAAGATGGCATTTTTGCCGCATAACAAAGATGTCACCTTGACCACACTCAAATGTTTGTGGCAATTACAAGGTGCTGCTCTCAGCCTCAGAGAGCTCAATTTCAATGCACATAAACGGCCCCTGATGCTCTTCAGTGTGTTTATGGAGCAGCCGGGCCGGCGACTGGCAGAGGTGGTGTGGAAATTCAATTTGGAACCAGTGCATGGGATTCATGTACTGGAAAAAAGATGGAGGCAAGGGGAAACTTGTCCTTGTTTACAGATGACTGCTGCTAATCTGACAGTAAATAAAGGGTGATGTTATTCAAGCTTTCATTTTTTTAATTAAAATGTATTTTATTGTACTATCACACACACACACACACACACACACACACACACACACACACACACACACACACACACACACACACACACACACACACTTAGCTATGAATATTTTATCTTTGGATATTGCCATCTTTGTGGGGACATTTTACCACACACACACAGACACACACACACACTCAACAAATGATTGTCCCAGTTTAGAATCCACTCGCACACAGAGTTCTCTAGTGGTGTTTTGGTCTTACCTCCATGTGTTTGTAGAGGATCATTATTACAGGAACATAATCACCACTGAAAGCACACACACACAGACACAGCACATAATCACAGCCTCGAACACACCCCTGCCTATCTGAATGATTGATGACAGCGGCCTTGCCTCACTGGTTTCATATAGGTTCAATTTAATCGAGTTCTAAACCTTGAAAAGTTGCCTTGAGAAAATATCTTAAAATCAGGTCAAATGGGGGACTGTTTTTGCTTTCAAATATTCGAACAGATCATACACATCTCAAATGGCGTCAATAAAATCTGAAACATATAATTCTGCAGGGTTGCAAATTCATGATGCACGACCTGACTGTGGCCAATAGGGGGAAACAGAGACTAAGCCACAATGCAGCAATTCTCAACAAATAATGTTAATAGTAGCCTATATTTTAATATCCTACATTAATGAAAATGGACGATTTGGAATTAGATTTTTAACTTTTAAAATGCTCTTCTTTAAAAGCAATTCCTTAAAAGTGAAATGTCTTGCTTTCGTTATGTGGGAGTTTTACTGGCACAAAAAGTGTCTTTTATTAATTTTATTAATTAATTTTAATACATTGTAAAATGTGTATTACATTTCAACCTAAAATTGGGTTACAGTGGATCTAACTCCACTATTTGTTCTGGAAATTGTAAATAGATTTAAATGAGAAAAATGATAAAATAAATAAATGACACAACTGTTAGGCTTGTAGTTACACAAAAGAAAATATTTGTTGTTATATATATAGCATAAATACATTTGTCCAATCTAATACGAGGTCATTTGTTTAGTTGTGTCACGTGATCTCCGGGTTGAACCCGGTTGAACCTGACGAGGCCTTTGAAACTTGAGTTTCGTACATTTTTTTTTTTTTGACCGAAAAATAATTTTAATATCGGGCTGTCACTTAAGCAAAGCTATCATATAGCTTCAGAAGATTTAGAATTTACGGACTCACTGTTATGATACTTTTATGGTGTGTTTTGGCGTTATTGAAGCTTGAAAGTGGCAGTCGCCTATCCAGATTCAGTGAATGGAAGAGAGCAGCTTGAACATTCTCCCTATCATCTCGTGTTTCAAGGAGAAAATACTTTTACCAGGCTTTATAACAAAATAATGGTGAGTAAATTAATTTTAAATATATAATTTATATATAAAAAAATATATATAAAACTATATATTCAAAGCATATATTCTTCACCTCCTCAGTAAATGTTTTTATGCTAACGTTACTTGAATACCTGCGGTTATATAAGTTGTGTTAGCTTTCAGTGAAATATGCCAGAAGTGATTTATACAATAGATCAACACATCAACACACTATTTCCCATTATTCATGATTATTTTCAGCTCAAACATACCTTTAACCTGAAATAAACGCGTGGCTCCTGCTCCATGTTGCCTGCAGTTCCATTTTCTGATGATTGATGGCATAGGCTGGGTGAGGTGATATAAGATATCTGTCACAGGTAAGTTACATATGTGGAATGTTGTTTAGCGAGACTGCACTTTGTAGGAGCACAAACAATATGCAAGATTAGGAAAGACTAATACTGAAGCATTTTTGCTGTGAACAGTATACAGATTGTCTCAATAAAGTACATAGAATGCATGAAAATTAACTAAATAAAGTATAACCAGAGCACACATCATAGACTGCGCCCCACAGTGCATTGCGGTACTGAGTGCCTACTATTTCCCTCTCTTGTTTTTAATGTGAAACAGAATAGAGTGCAACAGTCGGGTTCTGGAAGTAAAAAATCCCATTCAGTTTCTCAATAGGGGATTTGATTTTGAACTATAACTTAAACCTTCAAAGACAGAGCGACTGTGAACTATGAGGTTGTTAATCGATAGTATGTGTTTGCTGAAGCCGTCAGTCTGCATTATTTCAACTTATTTTTAAGTAATAATAAATAATCCTGTTCAACAGCAGAAATCCTGTTAAAAACTACATTACCCATGATTCTGCAGAGGAATTTCCACCAATCAAAGGATTACAACAAGTAAATTGCATCAAAAGCACTGCGAATGATGTAATAGAATAGTCTCCCTATGCTTTCAAATTACTTAAATACATGCACATTTTGCAATAAACGTAACATATATTGTTAACATCCATCCATTCTCCATACCGCTTATCCTCTCTAGGGAGATTGTAGATAAATAATGTTGTATATAATGTTTAGAAGTTGTTGCTGATTTTTTTTCTTCTTCCGGTTCAATTGTCAAATGGAAATTGCGGGTCAGTTAAAGTGCATTTCATTACAGTATTCCATAAATATGTTCTCTTGTATACTGCACATTTTGGAAAATGTAGCATACCTATTTGAAATGTTTTTCATTGCATAATGTGTACTGATTTTATATTACGACTACTACTACTTTAAATAGTAGTTAGTGTATACCTTGCAGTAAGAAGCTACTATTCTGTTCCGAATAGCCTATTTTTATTTTGTGCTGTGATGGCAATTCAATTAGCTTGTCTTCCTTTGTGCACATTCCAAATAAACTGTTATTTGGGGTCAGCTGGAAGAGTTTTTAGTTTTAGGGCATTAGAATACTCTAGGCAGGTCTAATATCTTATTAGTCCTGGATTTTTTTTATATTCATCTTAAAACAATTAATTGTGCCAATATCAGAGATGTGTATTGCTCATTCAACAGTGAATATATAACTTATATGAGAACCATATTCTCCCGCTTCCCGCTAAAAAATGTGTTGGCTCAAAAACTATTTGCTTACATTTTTTGAGTAATGTCCAAACAACAAATGATATTGAGTTAGAGAAACGTAATAATTTCTAACATAAACTAATTTTTAAATTGATTACTCAAATTAAGTTGCTCCAACCACTTGAGTTGTAGCCCTGGAACCAATTGATCTTATCTGTTTCAGTTAAAATCCACTGCTATCAGAGCATAATGTAGCTTAATGTAACTTGTTTAGCATATACATTTAATGACCATGTAATATATTACTTGTCACTAGTAAACCTTTTTTTTTATTTTTTTTTATTCGGCAAACTACCTTATCTTTAACGGTTACTTTACCATCTACGGTGTAGAACCCAAAATATTTCCAGACAATACTTTTTAGATGAGTTGGGGTCGTAATTGTCCGCTCAGGCTGGCCGTTCTGTGCGTTATCTTCCATTTTCAAAACAGGGTGGCTGTTGGCTATTATTCGCTTGATTTGATCATGGACCTACGCTACAATACGTTTAGAGCGCCCGCTACTGGATGAGATGGCAAACAATAAAATAAAAAACAAACGGTCTAATCATAGACTGTAAAAAATGCGCTACACATGGCACTTTAAAAACCGAATAGTTTATTTATAGTTCGATTACGGATATTTCACGTCATGTTCGAATGCATATTCGAATATCAAATAAAAGTGACAGCCCTAATCAGAAGCAGACCCTACAACTCTGCCCACTCATTCACTCTCACCCGAATGCTAACCTGCAACCCTTTTCACCACCCGTTAAGGACTCCTATATATACTCACCCATGTTGTCCTCAGTTTGTCTGGTCTAGTCATTCACTACCAGTGAATGGGCTTACCTGACTCCCTCTTCATCTGTGTTTACCTGCTTTCTTTGTGTCACTCTCTCCTCACGTCAGGCGAGTACCTGCAAAACCAAAAACTCTTTAAGTTAAGTCTGCCATATTGCCAGCCATCTGCTTGCTTTGTTAAATAACATCCGTTACCTGCATTCCTGTTATCTGCCTCTCTGTTACATTACAGAAGACCAGACCAACAATGTAACATGGAAACCAGAGCTCACTTACCAACAATATCTGATCCATTTGCAGACCTGTTCAAACAACTTTGCCACATTCCCTCCTAAGTCCCATGGCCCAACCAGCAACAGTAACTAACCAGTAACCATCTGTGTCTGTACTGTGGAGCTGAGGGTCATCTCATCTCGAATTGTCCCATTTGTCCTCCTTGTCCCGCGGTGAGCACCATTCAGCTACCACCAATAATTTCCTCTCTTATAAAAACTACAGTATCAGTGACAACCCCCCGTTGTTCCACAACAACTCAGGCCCTCATTGATTCGGGCTCCGCAGGCAACTTCATTGAGAGAGCTTCTCCACCATCTCCAACTCAAAGAAATCCCGTGCCTGAAAGATTTAAATATCCCCTCGATCCTGGGTAAGCTGCTGGGACAAGGAGTAATCACTCACTGCACACCCACTCTCACTCTAAAAGTTGCCATACTCCATCAAGAGGTGATATCCTTTCTGGTGCTGGAGGACTCCATCGCTGACATGGATGCCGTGGATGCTAATCCACTCACCTCAGAGCAACTGGTAAACGGGACAAATTGTTATTTGTCAAGATTTCATCCGTCCCTCAATCTCACCTGCCGCTTCAAGATTCTTCTTTGTGGCCAAGAAGAATGGAGACTTGAGGCCCTGTATTGACAACCAAGCTCTCAAAGCTCAGATTGTCAAGTACTGCTACCCTCTCCCCTGGCCCCGACTGCACTCGAACAGTTGTGAGATGCAAGCGTTCACCAATTTGGAACTACGTAGCACCTACAATCTCATCCAGATACGGAAAGGTGATGAAAGGAAGACCGCGTTCATTACACCATCAGGCCACTATTAATTTCAGGTCATGCCGTAAAGCTGTCCAACTCACCTTCCGTATTCCAGGGTTTCATGAATGAGGTGTTCCGGGAGTTTCTCCATCCCTTCGTCATAATCTACATTGATGACATCCTAATCTACTCCCGAATCTCTTTATGCAGAACCTTCAAAAGCTATGTGAACACCAGCTCTTCCTGAAACTGGAGAAATGCAAGTTTCATCGTCGATCCATTTACTTTCTGGGATATGTCATTGATGAATTTGGCATCACCATGAACCAGGGAAAGGTACAAGCTGTAAAGAATTGAGAACATCAAAGACATCAAAGATTAAAGAACTACAGCGACTCCTTACCAATTTCTACCGTTCATATCCAATTTCAACAAGATTGTCTCTCTACTCACCACCCTTCTGCATAACATGTCCAAGTCTCTGTCCTGGAATCCATTTGCCACGGAGGCCATTGAACGTCTAAAAAAATTATTCTGTCAGGCTCCCACTCTTGCTAATCCAAATCCCAATTTACCATTCATCGTCAAAGTGGATGCCTCCACCAGTGGAGTGGGAGCAATATTATCACAGCGGCAGGAAGATCCACCCCAACTCTATCCATGAGCCGCCTTCTCCATGAAACTGTCCCCAGCGGAGCAAAATTACGGCAACCGTGAACTACTGGTTATCAAACTAGCACTGGAAGAGTGGAGACATTGGCTGGAGGGAGCAAAACATCCATTCGAGGTAATTATTGACCATCGTAATCTGGAGTACCTACGAGACGCCTGAAGACTTAATCCTCGACAGGCCCGAAGGGCTTTATTCTTCACATGCTTCCACTTAACACTCTCTTACTGGCTGGGACACAAGAACATCAAGGCTAATGCTTTATCCCATTTATATGCTCCAGACTCAACCTGAGCCAATTCTTCCTCCAGCCACTATCATTGATGCCATTCAGTAGACCCTAAATTAACAGATTGCTGAAGCAATGCAGAGTGAACTGGCTCCGACGGGAGGTCCTGAGGGGTATCATCTATGTTCCATCTGCCTTACGTCTGCCCCTCATGGTCTCAGTTCGCTCGGGATCAGGACACCCAGGCAGCTAGCAAACCCTCTTTCTCATCCGCAACCATTACTGGTGGCCCAGTATGACTCAGGACGTAAACTGCTACGTAAAAGGCTCTAAATCACCACATTACGTACCTGAGCGGAAAACTGCTGCCATTACCCAATGCTCAGAGACCTTGTTCCCACCTAGGAGTTCATTTTGTCACTGACTTACCTCCATCCAACTCACACACTTGCATCTTAGTTGCTGAGGATCGTTTTTCTAAAGCTTGTCAGCTCATGTCCCTCAAGGGATTACCATCTACTATGGAGACAGCTGAAGCCTTGTTCCACCAGCCTTGTTCTGTAACTTTGGATTACCTAAGGACATTGTGTCAGATCGAGGACCACAGTTCATTTCCAGAGTATGGAAAGCATTCTTTCAACTCCTAGGTGTATCAGCGAGTTTATCTTCTGGGTACCATCCACAATTGGATGGACAAAAGATTCTCTTGTTCCTCCTTCAACAGGGTCTGGTGCAGCTGATGTGCCTCCCCCTCTGGTGGAATCTGATGTGGTCCTCATCTACACTGTCCGTACCATCCTGGACTCCAGGCGACGGGGCAACCGAATCGAATATCTGGTTGATTGGGAGGGTTATGGACCAGCCAAAAGATCTTGGGTACCACAAGAGGACATCTTGGATCCTGCTCTGTGAACAGACTCCCATGCCAGTCATCCAAACCAACCTGCACCCATAGGTAGAGGTCGCCCCTTGTCGCCGGCCATCGCGGTCATCAGGAGCTGCCGTGGAGGGGTACTTTTCCCAGCCGCTCTAGATTTGGACTATAGTTGCACAGTTGAATGAATGAATGAATGAATGAATGAATGAATGAATGAATGAATGAGGCATTTATATAGCGCTTTAATTTGTGCTACTGTACACCCAAAGCGCTTTACAATTGTATCAGGAATCTCTCCTCAACCACCACCAGTGTGCAGCATCCACTTGGATGATGCGACGGCAGCCACAGTACAACGGCGCCAGTGCGCTCACCACACACCAGCTATAGGTGGAGAGAGGAGAGAGAGTGATAGATCCAATTCAGTGGATGGGGATTATTAAGAGGCCATGATTGACAAGGGCCATTGGACTGAATTTGGCCAGGATACCGGGGTTACACCCCTACTCTTTACGAGAAGTGCCATGGGATTTTTAATGACCACAGAGAGTCAGGACCTCGGTTTAACATCTCATCTGAAGGACGGTGCTTGTTACAGTATAGTGTCCCCATCACTATACTGGGGTGTTAGAACCCAAGCAGACCACAGGGTGAACACCCCCTACTGGCCTCACTAACACCTCTTCCAGCAGCAACCTAGTTTTCCCAGGAGGTCTCCCATCCAGGTACTTACCAGGCTCAACCCTGCTTAGCTTCAGTGGGCAACCAGTCTTGGGCTACAGGGTGATATGGCTGCTGACATATCCTATCAGTTGCCTAGGCTACCTTGCCGAATGGTTTAACGCTAGTGGCCTATGCCTATGTGTACCTGGGCTACCATGCCGAATGGCTTAGCTCTAGAAACGCGCGATATGTGTTCTCGTTAACAAAAGATATACGTCGCAAGCTGATAGAGATAAGAAACCCACCAACCACCAGCAATCATTTGATGTATCATTGACATAATCTTTATCAGTTGAAAGTTAAAAAGCTATTGAGACAATAAAGAAAGACAGGACCGTACTCTGACGATGCGTGAACCGCACACATTAGCATAGCTAATGAAAACATTAAATAAATGAACACGTCATTAGAGTTATACAGCTAAACCCTGTTGAAAGCACGAATACTTATTTCACTTGAACCTTTTCTCATGCCTGCAAATGCTGCAGCTTAAATGCTTAGTAAATCACACCGCAAAACTGTTAAATATAACGCTTGGATTAAACTGTTATGATTGCTCATTTAGAAGCAAACCACGCCTCAGATATTTGGAGTAAAAGAGTGTTCACTTATCTTAGATGTTGATTTCAGATGCTTTCTGAAAGCGAACTACCAGTATTTGAATGTTGATGCAACAGCAACCAATCAGCTGCAATATGAGATAATGATGTGATCACTACCAATGAGTTAAGGCCTATCAGACCTATCAACATCTATACAGTTTCATGCCAGAACTAGGTATTAATAAAATAATGTCTAAAATGTTTTTATTTTTATTATTAAGACTATTGTAATACAACTACACTGTAAAATAAAAAAATAAAAATATTTCATATTTACAACTTCACTTCTTCACTTGCAAGAGTTAAACCAGCAGGGAAGTTTTACGTTTCTGACAACAGACTCTTCTTATTACAAATCTGTGTGAAAGTGTGAAATGCTGTAATCATCTGTCTGCAAAAATGTTGGAAATTATGCAAATGTGAAAACAAAGCGTAAGTGCATGATACTTGATAAACTCATAACACATGCAGAGATGCAGTTTGCTGCATTTAGTGTGATCCAAGCCTTTCTCAGATGCTGAAAACACTGCTCGCATAAGCTTGTGAGCTGCTCGCATGTAACAGCGTGACACGGTTCACTCTGAAACATACAGTGAAACAGACAATTTTTATTGAATTAAAATATGCACTGTAGTGTGTCAACTCGCTGTCTGAGAGAAAAGACACCAGTGTATCTATACTGTGGAAAATACGTACTGAAAAGTGTTCTAAATATTTCAGTATCGATACGTAATTATTATAATGTTTTGACAACAATGCCCAGAAAACCAAATGCAATCCTCTATGTATTAGCAATAGAATTTGACCAATTTTGTAATAATTGTGTAAGGTCAGCTATATAGTATATCTATACCATTTGTATATATATTTTAAATTTAGATATAACTTTAGTAATTAGAACTAAAACATGGCAACCATGTACTAATGAAAATGTATCAATGCATATTTTCCATATTAAGCAGAACTAAGAGAATTATGGGCTGATGGTGGATATTGAGACTATTGGTCATTCAGTGAACAAAGGGTCTATATTACAGATTTACAGTAATTTCAGAGCAAATATATTCACTATCACAAATATTTATGATATTACGTACGTACGCCATAGACCTTATTCAGAGCAGCGCCATGACAGGTATGAAAGCGAGGCTGTGAGGGAGTTACCATGTTTTCAATGGCATCTGCTGTAAAAAGCTGTATAAAATTCCTAGATTACACATCATTTTCCACAGCTTTTTTGTCTACTGAAATTTCTTTGAAAGATATTTTTGTAGTGTTTCGTCAGCAGAACAATCCAAAAACACAGATGTACCATATGTCTGTCCCTCACAGCCTCACTTTCATTCCCGTTAAAATAAAAGATGGCGCTTCTATAAATAAGGTCAAAATTTTAGGACTTCACAAGTAGGTTTATCAAGTAGGCTAAAGTGTTTGCCCTCCTCTTAGCACGTTTACCTTGGTCTTCAAATGCTAAACAAATCCATCTGCAACAGCACCAGAATTAAGCCAAAGACACTGGACCATTTTGAAAAGAATCCACTGTGACGATGTTCTTCCCCTTAAGATCCTATTTAGAGGTGGTTTGTGAGGATTAAAGGGTGTTTCTGTAGTTTTTATCTAGTATTTGAGCACTTGATCACAGAGGCATGCCCTAATCCGAACATCAATGTGGCCCCATCAGTGCAATGGCTCGAAGCTGCCAAGTGACAATGGACCACAAGCTTGTTTGGAGCCGGCTGTACGTGTGCTATTAAAGTTTCAGGCTGCTCGCTTTGATAGCTCATGTCAAATGTCTAATCTGATAAAATTCACCCCTTTCTGCCCGTTGAAGTAAACGCTGCATCCATCAATGGAGATTACATGAGGAGCTTTTTGTTTTTGTTTTGTGAAGATTAGTTTAGCTTGGTTGAACATGAATAGGTTTGCTTATATGTATTAGTCAGAGCTGATGTATTGTGTGAGATTATGAGTTCTGGTTTGTAGATAAGGCTTTCTTTTGGTGACATGATTAATGGCACGCCTTCAGCTCCCAAGTATCAGATGCGATAAGATCGAACGACTGCGAGCACACGTCTAAAACAGGATTATGACAAGGCTGTGTAAAGCTTCGTAAACCACACCAGTGTGTTATTGAGGCGGAAGGGTGCTTGATATAAAAGAACAACCACTCGTGGTCAACGTAACTAGTTGAGGCCAATGTGACAGCCGTGTGAATCTGTGTATGACAAAGACCAGATGTCGATAAACTTCCTGTGGGAGAGGAGTCGTGTTTCAGTTGTTCTTGCTTGATGTGTGTCACAGGGGTCAGGGCTGTTCAGAGATTGAACTGGACTATCACATTTGAAGAAAAATCTCTTATGCTCACCAAGGCTGCATTTGTTTGATCAAAAATGCCATAAAAACAGCAATATTGTGAAATATTATTACAATTTAAAATGACTGTTTTCTATTTGAACATATAGCCTATTAAAATGTAATTTATTCCTGCGATGGAAAAGCATCATTACTCCAGTCTTCAGTGTCACATGATATTTCAGAAATCATTCTAATATGATGATTTGCTGCTCAAGACACATTTCTTATTATTATCAGTGTTGAAAACAGTTGTGCTGCTTCATATTTATGTGGAAAACGTGATGCATTTTTTTTCAGGATTCAGAAAGTGTCAAATCAACAAATTTTGGAAACTTCCATGGCAACATTTTTTTTATTTTGTTAATATTTTTTCTGAAAACAGACAAACATTAATCGTGATGAAAGTCAAAATATTAAATGCCATGGATGAATATTTACCTATTTAATCCACTATTTTGTGGAGGATGGTCAAATTGACAAATTGCAAGATGTGGAGCCAAATTACAGGTGGGCAAAAATGACTTCAGAAAGATGGCAGCATCATTATTTTATTTTTTACACATACAGTGCTATGCATACGTTTAGACACCCATGCTACAGTTGACTAAAAAGAGAAAAGAGTCTGGACACCCCTATGTTAAATTCCCATAGAGGCAGGCAGATTTATATTTTTAAAGGCCAGTTACTTCATGGATCCAGGATACTATGCATCCTGATAAAGTTCCCTTGGCCTTTGGAATTAAAATAGCCCCACATCATCACATAGCCTTCACCATACCTAGAGATTGGCATGGAGTACTTTCCATAAGATCATCTCTCAATGCAAATCAAACCAGCTATTAGGCTAACTGAAATAAAACCATGCCAATCTCTAGGTATGGTGAAGGCTATGTGATGATGTGGGGCTATTTTAATTTAATATAGGGGTGTCCAGACTTATGCACCCTGTATTTTAAGGAAGAACATTTATTTATTTACGATACATTATTCATTCACAAAGAAAATTGGTGTCCTTAAAGGTTGGATTTTTCCAAAAAATTTTCATTAAGGCATTAAGTTCAATTTCCAAAAGATGATTTTTTATTCCTCTTTTTAGTCAACTTTAGCATGGGTGTCTAAACTTATGCATAGCACTGTAGATAGGTTGGTCTATTAGTAAAATCTGTTCACATATGCCAATGATGACATTTCAACATCCCCCCCGCCCCCAAAGTTTGCATGCCTGTAACTCAACAAGTATTACATACATATATATTAATATCTTTTTAGAATCTGATTCTTAACAAACCAAAAAAAAAAAAGTGGCCGACCGATATTGGTTTCTTGATGGCCGATGCTGATATCTAAGAGAGCAGGGTGGGTATATATATATAGATATATAGATATACACACACTTTAGCTCTTTAATCTTGATTCTTAAATAAATAAATAAATAAATAAATAAATAGGAAATAAACACTGTAACCAACAGGGAAAACTGGTAAGTTTGTGCGCACTGGGAATCATATATATATTTTTCAAATAAAGACAAGGTAACACTAATTTTACATACAGTACACTGTGAAAATGACATGAATATGACATAGTGGGCAAGTTGGGCAACTGAATATAGCACAGCATAGTTTGAAATCAACGGTTTAAAGTTTGTCGATCGTGTGTCTCCAGTGAAACTGAACTCTCCTGTCCAAATTCAATTCACACGGACCGACCGTCACGCGCAGAGTAACACGTTCATGCAGGCTACAAATGCGCACTTCAGAATATCTGACAACTCTCATCCGACTAAGTCTGCAAGGTTTGTGAAATTAAATGTTTATTAAATATTCAAAGATTTGTTTCAATGATATAAATGCGTTTTTTGCTGAATCCTGTACACAGTAAATGAAAAATTATTACAGTGTTTGCTTTCTGTTAGGCCTACTAATAAAAACTATATAAAAAATTACAACTGATATGCCTTAAGTGTCAACTACACAATTCTTGGGAGTTTTTGTTGACGAGAGTTTGAGTTGGAGGGAACAAGCAAAACAAATTAAGACTTATTTTAATGTAAATTCACAGGTTCACTGTCACTTAACTCGTCATTTTTTTTATATCCTAATCCTCCTAAATTTCTCACTTGTAGAGGTCATTACTCGATAGGATTTGGTTTATCCCATCTTTATGTTATAAAAGATGTTTAAAGAATCATTTTATTGCTGCCTTGTAATTTAGTTTTCTTGTTGTTTATGTATTTTATCTATCTTATAGTGTCTGCTTCTGGTGTATATTATTTGTAGACTTTGATATATGGCGTAATTAACATTTCGTTATTTTTTATAATTATATAATGTGTTTATAGTTTTTGTTTAGGTGGAGGCTTTTTTCTGCCTCTCCCTGCACAGTATATGGATTGTGCATTCCTGTTTATATTGCATGTATTTTATATTGTGAACAATTGGTGAAGTATTAAAGATATCTCAATATCCATTTAGAATCTTGTTCTTAACTAATGTTGTTAGTTTTAAATGTGGTTAATTTCAGAGATATGGGATCTCAGTGTGGCTCCATGTGCAAATTGTTGAACTCTACCCATCTTCAGTGGTCGAAAACAAAATATGGGTAACTTTTCAAACAACTGTGTCACTTTTGATCAATTTAATGTGTCCCTGCTGGATAAAAGCATTCATTTCTTTATATATTAATTTTAACACAATAAATGGTCAATATTTCCTATTTACAGAAATTTCAGATCAAATATAGTGTTACATATTGAATGTTGTCGAATTGGCAAAATATATCTTGTATTTATAGTATCTAGAAAACATCTTATGGACAACTTATGTCCCGTTTTCAGTCACATGGCACTAGAGCATTCCTTTGATCATTTTAGTTGTCGGTGAAACAACTCTTTTTGAGAAGTCAGGGGCATGAGGACTACAAGGCCGTGAGTTTGTCCCGTTGGTGATCTTAAAAGAAAACCACGGTCTTTATCTGGATTCTTGGAAAATCTGTGTGAAAAGTGGCCAGGTCAGCAGTAGGGTCAGTATTGTTTAGTCTATAGGCTGCTCCCCCCACAGGAGAGGAGGCACCAGTTTTCCGTTTCTAAATGGCCAAGATTTATGTACAGGACTTCCAGTCTGTGAGATCACGGTCTCAGGCTCCAGGAGTTCTGAGTGTCTCTTACATCTCAGCGCACACACACACATACACTAATACACACCCACGACCCTTGTTACACAAGACTCTGCAATAGGCTGTAACAGAATGAATTACACTTTCATACAATTTTCTTGTTATAAATCTATTATTAATATAAAAGGGAAATTTGTACACCATTGTAAAGCAGCCAATATACACACACCAGTCACTGCACATCAGTTCTGTATTAATGCGGTACGAGTACAACACCCTTCGTACATTATAAAAACACTGTTGCACAAATTCTTTTGAGTTATTAGTGATGCATCTAACTGTTGCTCAAACAGAGTCTGAACAAACCTCTAACACAGGGAAGCCCAATCCTGTTCCTGGATCTCTACGTACCTACAGAGTTCAGTTCCAGCCTTGGTCTAACACACTGGTCTGTAATTATCAAGTGCTCCTCCAGTGTTGGGGGATAACGCATTACAAGTAATTAAATTTAAATAATCAGATTACTTTTCTCAAGTAACTAGTAAAGTAACATTACTTATATAATATCCGAGTTACTTTTTCAAATAAGTGTTGCAAGTTACTTTGTTTTCCCTATTATTGACTGACGCCTCTCCTGTCCCCATGTTGAGAGAAACTTTCGTAAATAAATAAGTAGACCTTTACGAAAATTCTCCTCCGAATTCACCAACAGATTCGGAAGTTAAACGTGTGTATATTAATGAATTCCAAACACTCGTAAATAGAGCGCGTTTTTCCAGCTGAGATACTTTGGTTGCTATAATACAGAATATCAATGGCAGTAATGTGTCAGTGTCAGGATACAGGCAAGGAGACAGAGGTAAGTGAATCCAAACACAGCTTTATTCAAGGTGACAAAAGTGCAAGGTGAGTATTCAGTGAGTTCAAATGCAGATTCAGTGAAGATCACTCAGTGCAGAGCACACAGCAGGTAAGCATGTTCACTTCAGGTTTGTAGATACCAAACAGTCACAGTTCATAAATACTTGTCTTTTCTCTTTCAGATGCAGTCGATAGCAAGCAAGCTCGGAGGAAACACTGGAAGCTCGGGAGAACAACGGATCACAGGCAATAGGAAATCAAACAGGATTCCTGGAGACAGCAGAACAATGACACAGAGGTTAGTGTTTCACAGGAGAGTATACGTTACGTCTTGGAAGCATCAGAGGTTCAGGAGACAATGGATCATGGTCTATTCCTGTTGGAGGCTTGACAATGAACTGGGGCTATGGTGAGTGTTTTATAGTGCTTGATGAGGTTACTGATGATGAACAGGTGTGTGTAATTAGTATTCCCGAGAGAGTGAGTGCAGGTGCGCCAAAGAGGATCCTGGGGAATGTAGTGCAGAAAAGACAGACGGTGAACGTGACAGTCAGTAATTGTGCTAGTATCTAATTTTGAAGAATATTACTGAATATAAAAATGCAGTAATCAGCAATATTAACTTCTCCATTGTTGTTCAGTTGGACGGCTCGGTAAAAAAAGTGACAGTGACGAGCGCTGCCTATTACCCAAAGTTCAACAGTAAAAAAAAAAAAAAAAAAGCCAAGACAAAAGACGGGCAAATCACCTCGTGAAATATTATTGTGGTACATAGCGCATCAAAATGCAATGTCACCAGTTTGCCTAAATTAGAAAACCGAACGTTTAAATGTTTTACGCACCATTTGGACGTGGTAGGGAGCAGGTGTAAATTTCTGTCGTACCAATTAACATTTTGAAAATACAAACATCTTCGTGAATCCGAAAATGTACGTCAGAATGGCTTTACAAACGATTTACACAAAATAAATTCTGCTCGTGTTTCATGAATGAGGCCCAATGTGTGTAAACATGATGGCTATTGCAGTTCTCACTTGCTCAAAATCAGATTCAGTATTGCTCAAAATGAGTAAAAATAGTAAAATGCAAACTCAGAATATTACGCAAACCTACAATATTGCAATAATTAAATATTTGAAATTACACAAATATACTTATTTACTTATTTAATTTCACTTTATGAACCAGTGTCTTTGCTGCTGACCTTCAATTGTCTAATTTCAGACATACTAATGATCGAAAAGGACTTTGTCAAAAAAAAGAAACACAAATGTGATGTTTATATAAAGTAATAGTGTTGTGAATTTTCTTTTTTTTCTCCTGCATTCTATTCTTCTGCGATCCAGAATGGCAGCACAGCTGAAAGAGGCTTATTAATTTCACTTATGATGTGAAAGGGCCCTTTTACTTTATCAAAAATATAACACTTTTTTTCAATTAAAAAACACACAAGCAAGCCCAGCCCAGGTGAGAAAAAGAAATGCACAAGTTACGTAATGCATTACTTTCTAAAAAAGTAACTATGTCATGCAATTAGTTTTTCGGGAGTAACACAATATTGTTTTTAAACACAAAACTTTTAAAAGTAACTTTCCCCAACACTGTGCTCCTGAAATGAGCTGGTTCAGGTTTGTTTGATCAGAGTTGTAGCTGAACTTTGATCTCCAAGAACATGGCACCCTTGCTCTAACCTTATTAAACCTTGGCATGTAACCAGTCCTGCATCAGTTGTTCTAAAATTGTTTTTTTTAATGCCAGGTGTGTATGGGCTCTAGACACTTGGGGGTCTTGGCTTGATAAACAACCATGTAAAAACCACCCAGAACCCCCTAGCAACCATATTTCAGTGCACCAACAACTGCCCCAAACAGCTTAGCAATTGCAGTCAGAACCTGGTAACCAACCAGAACATCCTAGCAATGTGGTGTTATGTTTCATACAGACAAAATGTAAAATGTAATGTTACTTTATTCAATATTTGAGTGTTTTGGTGAGCTGTAAAAGAGTTGCATAAAAAAGAAAAAGAAAGTAATTTCCTAAATCACCCTTAGATAACAGGGAGTGTTTGGAATGATGTCAATTATCTGTAGTTGTAATCTTGAATTTCACAGTGGTCTGGGTAATTCTTCCATGCAGCTTCAATTTGGTAACATGATTAGATGTTGTTATTTTTAAGGGCCAGAAGGAATCAATCACTGGTTCACTCTCTATATTTTTAGATTTTTAGACTTTTTGGCCCTTTTCAAGCAAAACTCCAGCTGGACCATAAAGGGAAAATGAGGCTTGTGTTTCAAAACAAAACAAAAACTTCACATTCTAATGCTTGTTTAATGTCATATCTGATGATGGATATTTTTCAAATGTGTTGTGGTGGGATGCTCAATAAGTCACATCCTGTTTGCTTTGTGTTTCTAAGCTCAAACGGAAACCCTTTAAGTCCACTAAATAAAATGGAGGTGATATATGAAAGTGTTAGACTTTTTTTTTATTGTTTTGTTTTGGGACTACACATAGATCTAATGAAAAGATATGTCAACCAGTATAGGTTTTTAAATAGTTGATGCAGTGCTAAGAAGAAAAGTGACTGACTGTCAGATTCAAAAGATACAATAATCAAATGATACAGGAGATTTCCATTATTCTTTGACAATGTTTTGGTGTAGTGATACTAAAACAAAAATACAATTGAAAAATCTCTATTAGGGCTGCACGATATAGGAACAAGTTGATGTTGTGATATCATTGTGTTTTTATTCAATATATTGTGATATGAAAAAATACAGTAAGTTTCACAAGATGACTTGAATAGCTTGGAATTTGGAAATAATTCATCATTCTAGAATAATTAGGGTGATTTTGCTGCATTGAAAAAAGAGCCAAAAAATGACCATATTGTTTAGAATATAAGACAATGTTTTTTTTTCGTGGAAATACATCTGAAAAAACCTTGATGATGACCCCTCCACAGGATCTGTTGTTACCGTTAAAGTTTGCAAAGATTCATGTAGGCGACCATCGATGTGTTGTCTGTTCGGAAAAGCACATGATGGCGCCTGCAATCTGGAAGGAAGTGTTTCAGAGCAAGAAAGACATCCATCTTCTCCAGCAATTAATGTGGCTAGACAGATGATGACCCCTCCACACCCTGACCCTAGGATCGCTCCCCAGCCTCTGAGGGAAGTGTCTTTCGAAAGCGTTCTGTGACAAGGCGCCCCCAACACTGGATCCTGGGACAAGAACCAAGGTTCTTGCACAATACCAAGATAAAAAGGCATTTGCGCGCAACCTTGATCATGCTAAATTGTTGCCCCTCAGGGAAAAAACCCCTTGGCGTTAAACCACTGCAAAGGTCTAATGTACAGCAGGCCAAAAGATATCACGTTGGATTCAGCTGCCATCCAACCTAACAGTGTCTGAAACTGTTTCACTGTGATGAGCTGGCCTAGCTTTATCTTGTTTACGACTGACAGGATCGATTTGATACGACCAGGAGACAGACGTGCTTGCATCGTCATTGATTCCTAAACCACCACCAGAAATGTGGCCCTCTCCAAATGTCCCAGAATCAACCAATCGTCAATATAGTTTAACATGCAAATGCGACAGCAAAGAAGCTAGAACTGCATCCCATGCATTTCGTGAAGGTGTGGGGTGACAAAACTAGTCCGAAAGGAAGAACCCAATACTGGTAAGATTTTCCTCCAAAAGCAAACATGAGGAACTTCCTGTGTTGAGAAAGGATGGATATGTGGAAGTATGCGTCCTTGAGATCTATCGTGACAAACCAGTCATCGGATCTAATGTGCATCACAAGTAGCCTCAATGCGCAGATCTAGAATTGGACGCAACCCCCTACAGCGGCTGTAGAAACTGGACTGTCTCTCAGGAGGAGGAACACACCTCTATGGCCTCCTTCCCCGGCGGATGAGAACTGAACTGAATTCTTTAGCCTCTCTCTGTAGTCTGCAGGACCCACTGAGACACATTTGGCAGAAGTTTCCACACTTCTAGATGGTCTATTAAGGGATCCAGCCTCTCGAGACTTGTCTCTGGTGTATTTCGAGTAGTGAGTTCGGTGACCTGAAGTGGATGACTGGCAGGGAAAAACTGAACCAGCTTCTCTAAAGTCCTCCTGAAGGGGCGAGTCTCCCAGATCCACAACGTCTTCGGCGGACACTAAGACCTAAACGCGCTGGAAACGGCTGTGTCCCAAAGCACCAGCGGTGGCGGGGTTGGCAGAACAGTCCTTTGTTACCCCTTTTCCACCAACAAGAACCAGGTGCTGGTTCGGAGCTAGAGCTAGTGCCGGTTCGGAGTTGGTTCGACTGACGAGCCTCCAAAGAACCGGTTTGCTTTTCCACAGGCTAAAAGAGCCAACGCAGAGCCAGGTCTTACGTCACAGCTACGTCTCATCTTTCTCAGCAACGTTAGCGCGGCGGCGCCAAACACAAACACATCATCAACAATGGCGCACGTTGCTTTGCTATTGATGTTCATGGCTTTGCGGACCTACATCGGCATCCAAACACGGCGGATCCAACGTGTTCGTGCGGCTCGCCATTATTTGTACAGACGGAGATTACAAGCGAGAGTAACGGCATGTACATAACATTTATTTTTAACAAAAAGATGCCGACTTTAGCCTTAGATTTATATTTTAGATCGCGTCCATCGTGTTTAGCTGCTGTTAGCTCGATTAGCTGCTATTTGAAAATGGCGGTCACAAGTTTCTCTTCAGTCTTGTTGGCCACGGTAACCCCGCCCCCAGCCTCTGACGCAAGCGGTTCTTTCTTGGCTCCGTTCTAGACCCTGCAATGATTTGGTGCTACTTAAGAACCAGTTTTACTGGTTCGGAGCTGGTGCTTTGGCGGTGGAAAAACAAAGAACCGATTTGAAACTAGGCTCTGGCTCCGAACCAGCACCAGCTCTGCCTTGGTGGAAAAGGGGTATGAGAGGGCACAGAGGAGAAGGCACCTTACGATGAGGTGGGAGCCACTACCCCCCGGAGGGGCCTGCCCTCAGAAGCCTGAGCAACTTGGCATCAGGCCCTCTTTAAATTGCAAAACCCACAGAGACACAATTGTCGGAATTGACACACTTCCAAATAGTCTAAAGAGATATCTATGGAGCGAAATATGTGCCATAATTAAACAAATCCAGCATTTTGCAAACAAACTCGGATCTACTTCGCAAAGGAAAACTTGACTCGCAAACAAACCCGATCTGCTTTGCAAAGGAAAACTCGACTCGCAAACAAACAGAAAGCAATGTGCAAGTACAAAGGCCAGTTTGAGTGAAAATGCAGTGGAGTAACAAATATGTATTGTGTTTTACAAATATAAATAAATGAGCCAAGATAATACTTCACAAATAAATACAAACCATCCTACAAATTGCATGTAACCTTTGAACAAATACCAAATCTAGTGCATACAAATGCATATTTGTCTGTTATGATTGTGTGACACTTGGCTTTTTATGAGATCTCTCGGGTCGATTTTCTCACAAATGTGTCCAGGCAGATTTTCTCACAAATGCAGTTGAGCAACTTCCTCTTCTAAAACAGTAGATGGCGCTAAACTTGGGGATTGATTTAGCGCTAGTCTCCCGGGAGAAGCACTGATTTGAAACTTGCCTTTGCCTACAGCTGAGGAAAATGACCGGTGAACGGGTGTGTTTCTGTCTTATTTTATCTATAATTAACCTTTACAAGAATGCAACCAAGAACAACCAGACAAGTAAACACGGTCTGGATGAAAGGTTGAATGAAGTATTTTAATACAGACATCTAACTTCTCAAGGCCAGATGACTATTTAATCATTTAATTCCTCAAAATTAAATGCAGCCAAGAAACAACCAGACAAGTAAACAAAGTCTGGATGATAGGCTGAATATTCATATTAGAATGGTTTCAATATACAAATAAAAGAGTCATAAATCATAGCTTGCAAACAAACATAATTAGTTTTTTTTTTTTTTTTTTTTTTGCGGACTCATATTTTACGCGTTGCCCCAGCAAACACAAGATCAGAGCCACTCGATTTTTTTTTTTTTTTTTTTGAGATGAAGAAAAATAAACTGGAGCAGAGCTAAAACTCCAGATAGTGCACGCCTGTGCATGCCGGGACATTGAATGAATAAACATAGCCAGCCCCTTCAAGAGCTGACTCTGCGTGCTCCGCTCCTAAGTAGACCACCTCCGTAGTGTCACCTCCTGTAATATAGCGCGGGCAGGGAGACACACGGATCTTAATTGCTGCTTATTCGTTTCTTAATGGGACAAACGATTCACACAGAGCACTTACTGAAGGCACAGAAGCTGACTATATTTGGTCTGTGAATCCTGTATATAGGGGCCTATGAAATCAGTTTCACAAATTCCTTTTAATTTTTTTTTATCAAATTCTGTGTTTTCTGTTTTAAAGGCAACCTTAAACTAAGCTTTTAGTATGAATATGTTAGCCTTAAGGTTATGAATAAGCTGGTGTGTTCCAAAACAATGACAAAATTCACATTTAGGATATATAAGCATTCAAAACTTAGTCTCTTACTTCCGCTAAAATGGATCACAGATTTTTATGAGATCACCTCGAGCCTCTGTACAATCAAATGCTCTCTAGAATCTAAAGCATCCCGTCCCCTATGCTATAAATACCACCTGGCCAAAGCGACCGTTGACACGTCACGGAGCAATATGGGTTGGCGATGAGTGTTCGGTTGCTCAAACGCTTTTTTTTTATTCCGTTTTCCAACTGGACGTTGGTTAAGAATGAAATGGCTAGAATTTATTCCCACCTCTACTATTGAATCCAACATATCATCAGCGCTCAGATGGTGCTGTCAAGTACGACTTGCAGTCTGTGAGGTAAACTAAACGCTATTGGCTATCTGAAAAGGGGGAGGAGCCCTTCAATACATTCCGCCTTTGCTTTCTTTTTCAGTGGAAATTACGTCAACGCATCATACAAAGCTGCGAGTTCCAAGGCACTTCAGGCACTTCAGCAGTTTTATGGATTTCATTTTAATGGTTTCATTCAATTTTAATCATCAAAAAGCATGTCTAATTAATTGAATTCATAAATAATAATAAAAAAAAAAATATATATATATATATATATATATATATATATATATATATATATATATATACAAACTGTGTGTTCAGTTACACGCATGCAACACAACGTCTCATCTAATTTCGCCTACTTATACTATGCCCTAAAGTTTGTGCTCTTTTTGTGAAGAAAAAGTATATACTTTTGAGTGTAGGCAAGCTTTGAGACATACTACTTCGTCATAATTGCGTCTTTAATGGACTGCTCTGTTGCATATTTACGTGCATCCTGCTACCATTTAAACTGCCCTGTCAATCATATTGTCACAGTTAAAATCCTCCACATTCACTTTAATTTACTTTCCTACCGTATCGAAGAGGAATAGAGTAGCACGTTCATCTGCCAGTCATGTGTCTTTCATACAGAGAAATCTCCTCTTATATGTTTGTATAGTGATGCATTTAAAAGTTAATGACCAAACGTATCTTTATAAAAGTTTACACTGTTGTTGTAGATAAAATATAATGTGGATAACATTGAATAAATTAATGTTATCCATGAATACATTTTTTGTAAGGTTTTTATTTAAAACGTAGTACTTATGCTGCGTTCACGCCATGTCGTAATTACTGTCATTTCGAGATGACATCACGTGACGTTCCACTCGGATCTGTTCACGTGTTCAGACTTGGAATTAGAAAATGAAAATGCATTTCTATGGCAACATTATCAACTCCCAAATGAATCTGCAGCGGTCAGGTGGTATAGCGGCCACGTAGTACAAGTAGGTGCTCTCAGATAATTCCCAGCTTACAAGTTGTAATTACGAGCTCTGTGAGGACGTGGATGCTTTTTACAAGTTGAAATCTCGTAATTACGAGACGGCATGAATGCACCTTTAACTCGCATATCCGTCATGTTTGTTTTTCAACACTTTTCATCCATGTTTGTGGTTTTACTCAAATCCTCGTCCAACGTGCAATGAGTTGTGGGCAATACTAGCCGCTTCGAATTTTTCACTGGAAATAGCGAAACATCCGGACACCTGTGAGATACTCATTTCAATGATTTGGGACACAAATATTCTAATTTAGGCTATTTAGGACAGATATGTGAATTGGGGTGCAGCATCTGAGAGGGTCTATCATGAACTACCTGTGGCATGCATCACTCTGAAACGTTTACTTAAATTGCATACTAAGCCATATCACAATATCATTTTTATTTTAATAGATCGTGCAGCCCTAATCTCAATGTCTTCATGTTTTCTTACAAATATGCAAAGACAAAATTGCTTATTAAAAACATTTCTATAGGCAATATTACAAAATACAACTTCTTGGTCGATAAAAAGCAAATTGTGTTAAATTTCCCGCCATCAGGAGATCGAAGGGGTATCGAAGTTGCAATCCGTAACCAAAAATATGCAAAAGCAAAAGGTCACAAGGTCTCTGGAATAACAGAGAGCACAAACACATAACCCAGGTGTCAGCAATATGTTATGGTTGTGATAGGTGAAGCACACCTGGGAATAATTGGTGACCATCTCAAGAAGAGTGACCCAAACAACTCCACAGTCAACAACAAACTCGTATTCATGTCCAGCATCAATTTGGATTGAACGCCTACTTTTTACAATCCAGTCAATTCCTGATGCATAATATCAAGTATTGTCTTGAATAATATTATGAATGGATTATGATGTTTTATGTTGACTTTAAAGCCTTGACATGTATTATATTATATTATATTATATTAACAAATTTAGTAGAACTAGTTAAAGTTATTCTCATCCATACTGTATGCCTTCAGCTGTGCAGATCAGTACTGTACAGTGGAGTTTATTGTACTGTATCAAAGGGTAAACTGTAAATCATCTTCTGTGAATTGCATCTGTTGGCAAAGAAGTACTTTATTATGTGTGGTGTGATGGTGAGCCTGTAGTGTACAGTAATTATAACACATCTGTGATGTTAAAAAGCAACTTGATGTTTCCCAGTAGAGTTTAGAGTGATTAACAAAAAACACATGATATTCAAGCAACACTTTGAGGAGGAGCAGATATTCTGTCTTTTTTTTGGCCTTTTTTTCCATCCCCTGCCTCAAGCTTCTGTATGCTGAATACATCAAACATCTTGGTCCCTGGTGTCAGCACAATTAGCTGCTAAATAAAATGCCACTCTCTGTTGTGTGTGCTGTTTTAATTATACAAACTGGGTGAATTAGTGCCCCATTTAAGTGAAATAAACAGCCATGTTTGCCAAGACAATATTTCCCCAGAGAAGTGAGGAAAGAGGGCAAATTAGCTCAGGAAATTCAAAATATCAGCACATTAACTTGGAGGTGAATCAAGAGTAGATCTCCTGGTAGTTCAATTGCCTCAAATCAATAGGGCATACGTTCCTGGAGGACAATGCTATTGCTCAAAGGTTGCTCTTTCATAGCTCAGGAGACTTAATGGAGTACTTAGTTTTGTTTAAGTGTCAGCATGCTCCCAAATGTTTTTCCTTAAATTCCTTAAAAGAAATAATAAAATGTTTACGCAGTGCCATACGATTTTAACGACGAGCTAATCAGAAAAGAGTGTGGGCAGACTCTCAAAACGCATATTTTGAAAAAAATGTTTGTCATGCAATCAGTGTTGGGGAAAACACATTACAAGTAATGCGAGTTACATAATCAGGTTACTTTTTGTTACAAGAAACGCATTGCATTTAAATGTTTGCAAAAAAATACTGTATCTGAGATACTTTTTCAAA